>NC_062969.1:12242743-12267274 GCF_023119035.1 Salvia hispanica | reverse complement strand
CCGTAACTCCAATAGTTACTTTGATCCAGCTTTTACACCTTTGACGGTTCTCTAAACCTGTAGTACTAAACTTCTTGACGTCTTTCCACTTTCTCTTCTGTTTTGTCTCCGCGACTCTTAAACCGGTCTTTATCAAGTGAAACATCGTCGTATAAATCACGTGATTACCTAATAAGTGAACTAAAGATTTGTAAGCAGTGAAATAAACACATGTAAAAGTGAACTTATTCGCACTTGAGTAGAACACAATAAACAAGTTCGCAACAAGATAAAAATCACTCAAAAGTGAACTAAAAACGAGTCATTAGTGCACTAAATATGCTGCTACAAAGTGAACTATTTCTGGCCAAATTCTCAGCGCCTCTGTTTTGTCTTCTCTTTCACCTTTCTGCAGTTCTTCAAATCATGATGTCCAAATCTCTTGGCAGTTTCCACATTTTCGACCTAGTTTCATTGATAACCTCAATGCCTCTGTTTTTGTCTTCTTTTTCACATTTTTTTATCCCTTTTTACGGGTATCAAACCCAACATGTCGAGCGTGATTGTTATAGAAGTCCAATGCACGATCAAGAGTGATAAACTCTGTGAATTGACCTCCACATTTGAATTGACCTCCACATTTGAATTGGAGAGGTATCGCAATGAATTGGACAAAATTCGCGTCGAGATGAATTGAAGAACGAATAATGTGAATTGGAGAAGAATCACGTTGGATGAATTGAATGGAAAAACAGAATTTGAATGAATCTAATTTGGAAGGAAATCGATCATGAGATTTTGGTTCCAGATCTGATTTGGAATGGAATGAATATGATATGGAACACACGCCTCATATGAATTTCATAATATGATTCCAAAAATACCCTTGGCATATTTTACATCATTAAAATAAATAATATTTGTTGCCTTTATTTGTGTGGCTAGTTATATACTTAAAATTAGTTAGATCTTAATCACTCTATATATATATATATATATATATATATATATATATATATATATATATATATATATATATATATAATGTTCCTCTAATCCTCTTGCTTATCTTTTATGCTTTTTCGATATGTTAATTTTGGAGTTTACCATGCAAACAATGACACACAATTATTGATTTAAATAATAAGTGATGAAACAATGTTGTTAAATTTTTTGGAAAAGGTAGTATACGTGTAAACATCAGGAGCTATAGTTTTGGTTTAATTTACATTATGGAGTAATTGGGATTTAGATCCAATTACGCCGTGTTTTTAGTGAAAGAGCTATTAAATGATCATGCATGGAATCATTCTCTTATTGTGTTACTCTTCAAAGGTATCAACTTTCTAGCTCTGGATTTATTTTTTGTATTAATCTCTTCATATTTGCATCGGCAGAGAAGGTGAGGAAATTTGTGCTTTTTTCTGTTGACAAAATGGATAATTTTAACACTCTTTTTATCAATTTTTATTGAGTTTTTCCAAAAGTGTGGTGAATTTGATCGATTGTCTCTTTCAGCATTGTTAGGGTTTGCTTGATCAATTTTGTTTATATCTCTTTTCAATTTGTATCGGTATAAGATTATGATTATGCTCTTCACATTGTTATGAGCTAGGTTTCTTGAGCAATGAATTGCAGAATATTACCATTATGATCCTTGAATGTCAAAGCCCTTTATTGTTTTATGATATAAATTTGAGTTACTTCACTTGATTCACATCTCATTTGAAAGAATGGAATTAATAAGGATGATAAAATTGATCAATCATAAAGGCGTTGATTATTTCCAAAGTTTATCCTCATTACTACTAGTAAAAATCAAATTCCTCTCATTCTTTTAGTAATGGATTAACCTATAGTACTACTATGTTTGAGTCAGGCTAAGTGACGTGATGGGTTCGATCAGGGTGTATTCCAAAAATGGTTCAACGACCAGCAATTCGTGGACTTCTGTGGATTTCGTTGTCAGTGGAACTGGCACCCTCACCGTGTCCAGCAATAGAGGCGTGGTAGCGAGGGGTGTTGGCGTGGAACAAATCCCCGAGCAAGCCATTCGAAAACCAGCTCCAAAATCTGCTATCAGTGCCTTACCAAAGGTCAAGGTTTCCAAGGAGCACATTCATGCAGATTCCACCTGCGCCGTGTGCAAGGAAAAATTCGAGCTCGGGTCTCAGGCGAGGAAGCTTCCGTGCAAGCATATCTACCACTCAGACTGCATCGTACCATGGCTTCAACGCCACAGTTCGTGCCCTATTTGCCGCCTGCCCGTCACTAGGGATAATGGTAAGGTTGCTACACTCAGGCGTTGGTCGTGTTTTTGCTCCTTTGGCTGCTAGTACTAGGCTCTTGGTTGCCCATTTTCCCTCAATCTTGCTATCTTTCCTGTATTTCTTTTTATCATCATAGCTGTTCAACGAATAACTCTAATAACACATTTTATTATAGTTCTCAATGAATGAAAAAAATAGCAAAGAACTGATTCCTGTTGAGATACCATTTTTCTGGATTCATTTAAATGTGGTGATTGAGCAGTAGCATTTCTTTCGGGGTAAAGGATGAATGAAGAAATAGACGCAAAAACTGATGAATACAAAGCATATGCAAAACTGAGAGCAGTCATCACAATTCCAGTATGGTACACACGGAAAACTGAATAATGAACCAGAGTTCTAAGAAAACGGTGGCCGTCAACAAGTAGACATATTTAAGCATGATGCGATGCCTAGTTTGTAAGCTCCATAATGGCAGAGACTATGTCTCCGTTGGCTTCCTTGAGAGATTTGACAGCCCTAGCTCTCGAAACCCCAGCTTGTGTCATCACCAGCTCAATGTCCTTGGGTTCAACACCAGTTTCGTCTACATCTTCATCATCTTGAATTACAACTGCTGGCTCTGCCTTTGGTGCAGCTTGGTTGATGTTGGGAACCTTGAACTGCTCTGCTGCTTGAGTCTGCAGTTGAGAGCTTAGATCCTCAATCTTTGCCTCACCAAAGATAACATAAGTATCTGAGTTCGGGCTCTTAAAGACATCTGGCTTTGAGATGACAAATAGGATCTGAAACATGTAACAATATTAACATGTCAGTGTAACAACATCTGAGTTGTTGATTAAGAGAAATAAGGGAATAAAACTAACATTCTTGCTCTTCTTCACAGTTACTCGGCTGACCCCTGGGATTGGCTTCATTCCTAGCTTTAGCATTGCCTTGCGACTTTTCTTCTCACTGCGACTCTGCTTTGACCTACCGCTGCCATCTTCTTGTCCTGGCAAAAGAACAAGCACAGATTGATTTGGGTTGAACTCCTGATGCTATAAGAATCTTTCATTGTTTGTCATACTTTAACAAACCCATTTCAAGTTTCAACTGACAATAAAACTGAAACTGGAACTAAAATTAATAGGTCAATCATCTACATTCATCAGATAGAAACTCTAATGAGCATTGTTATCCTGCATTTTTCAGGAAAAGAAGGAGAGTATAAAATTTAAGGGCAAAACAACTCATAAAGGTATCACATGTTACATAGGAAAAGAGGACAAATTAGCTGTTTCATTACCTAGATCTATCCTAAGAACATAACCAACATGATTTCCCCAAATCATTTAGAAAATCAAGAATCAGAAAGCAGAGATATCCTTGATCTTCAATAACTGTCTAGCCTTCAAAGAGGTGGCAAACTGAAAAGTGAGGAAATAGAGTATCTCTTTAATCTCCAGGTGCGGAAACATACCTTCAACATCATCATCATCTTCATCATCATCGTCGTCATCCTCTTCGTCCTCAATTATAGGCTCATCATTCTGCAGGCAATATCTAACAATGAGCAACCAAGTAACAAAAATTGTACTTTTTTTTTTCTTTTTTCATACAGGGTGGCCATCATTTACATGCATACAATCAAATCAATTGTCTGCCCATGCATATCTCCAGGACAGAGGTAGTGATGGTGGGAAGCTTTATAAACATGAGTGTTAAATGGAAACCAACCAGCAAAGATAAATGGACCAGTTTACATCCACACATGCCCCCCAATATGAAGTCCACACAAAAGTCTTCCATAATTCACATTTTGCTATTCCATTTTCTCAATCAAAACAAAGTGGAATGTAGATTCTATATTCTTAATTTCTAATTAACTTGAAAGTCAAATAAGCCATGAACTCCCTTCAGATGGGAAGCTAAGAAAATGCGTAATACACACTTGACAATACAAAGTCGTTCAGATAGTTGCTCTCAAGTGGATTTTAGATTACAGGATATGTAAAGTTCAATACTTTTCTCTTCCATACACTTTTACTTGCTTATTTATACAGGGACTCGTTTATACAAAAATGAATCCCTATACACACTTGTATATTAATTTCACAATCATAATCAACAAACAATAAAACATGCCTTTCATACCACTCACAAAATACTCTACAGCGATTAACCACTTATTTCATACATTTCTCAAAATAACAAATTGTCTCTACACTTAACTTGTATCAATTTGAAACCATCAAAATCATAAAAACCTAGATCGAAGAATAATTGGCATCCAAATAACACATACGTTTATAGCCATATCACCCTCTTATCTAATTAGCTCAAACCAGCCACCTCCAAGACCAAAAAAATATCGAATCGTAAAACTAAACGGAAAATGATGGAGAATACAAACTCAATCATACAAAACCCACACAAACTCAAAGAGAGAGAAGTTACATCAATCTTCTGATGTTCAAGATGGTGGGCCAATAACTCCTCCTGGGATTGTTGAGTCATGTTTGATTCTCTGCAAGTAAACGATGTAGAGAGAGAGGGGGGAGGGGAGGCAGAGTGTGTGCGCGCTTAAAAACCCTAGGGAGAAAACAAGGCAATGATACTGTAGAAAACCCTATTTTTATGTGCACATAGCTTAGTAAAAGCGGTCTTCGTTCCATTATAAAACGCTACCACTTCTTTGTTTTTTTTTTTTTTCTATATCTATATTTTAGCATAACTAATAGGAGTAATCTCTCCGTCTTTCACATGCTATATTCACTCATTTTGGAGGGTTTTTTTTTTATTATTTTCTTTTCTAAATACTTCGCCAAATATTTGAACATTTTGATTTTTGCCCCACATAAATCTATTTAAGTTTTTTAAAGAGAGAAGCTTTTAGTTTCGTTTGAACATTTTGATAGTAGGAGTCAAAAACGATGGGTCTGACATTCGCAAAAATAAAAGCACACACGACACAAACAATGAAATGATAATAGCAGAAACAGATAAAACTGAAAACACAGTTATCATAAGATAAAAGTAGACACATGGATACACTGAAAAGTGAAACTGAACAAAGCAGATGGTTGCTTGGCCCCAGTGATCAGATATTTGTAAGAAAACTGTGGTCCTAATCTAGTTTGTGAGCTCCATGATGGCGGAGACAATGTCTCCATCTGCATCCCTGAGAGCTTTGACGGCCCTAGCCCTTGAAACCCCGGCTTGTGTCATGACCAGCTCGACATCCTTGGGTTCAACACCTGTCTCGTCTACATCTTCGTCATCTTGAATTTCTGTTGTTGGCTCTGCCTTTGGTGCAGCAGGGACGAAGTTGGGAACCTTGAACTGCTCTGCAGCTTGAGTCTGCAATTGTGAGCTCAGATCCTCAATCTTGGCTTCGCCAAAGATGACATAAGTATCTGAGTTTGGGCTCTTGAAGACGTCTGGCTTTGAGATGACAAATAAGATCTGAAACACCGTGTCGCAATAGATTAAGCCACACCCAAGTTGTTGTTGATTAGAAACTGTCTAGGGGTATGACAAAAAATATTAAGAGCATAACAACTAACGTTCTTGCTCTTCTTCACAGTGACTCGGCTGACCCCCGGGATTGGCTTCATCCCCAGCTTTAGCATTGCCTTGCGACTTTTCTTCTCACTACGGCTCTGCTTTGACTTACCACTGGCATCTAACTCTCCTGCCAAGAGAAACAAATTCATTAAGAAATTTCTTTTTCTTGACTTAACTTTTACACATTTGTTTCAACTTATAGTGTGCTATCTTAATTGGTCAGGTCCACTACCAAGTTATTAACCATGAAAACAAAGCTGGAACTAAAATTGATAGTATAAGTTCAATGATCAAAATGAGCACAAAGCATGTTGTTATCCTACATTTTTTTAGAAACAGACACAGCCTGAAATGGAAGGGAAAACAACTGAATCCCATTTTTGAGAGGTAGGTGTATCAAATCTTAGTCAACTATGTGTTTCTCTATCCAGATTTTTATTAGTAACATAACCAATACTATGATTTCTCCAAATCATTTGCAAACTCAAGAACCACAAATCTGAGATATGCTAAATACTATTCAATTACCATCTAGCATCATTCAAAGGGATGAGAAGCTGCGATGAAAATGAAGAAATAGAGTATTTTTTTGGAGCCAAGGGAAGACACATACCTTCAGCATTGTCTTCGTCTTCTTCTTCATCATCATCCTCCTCATCCTCCTCATCCTCAATTATAGGCTCATCGTTCTGCAACCATTAATTCAAAAATAAGCAACCAAGTAAGAGAACATGGTTTTTTTCTTGTGCGGGGTGGTCATTGTGTGTATTCAAGCTACCAAATCAATTGAATGTCATGCATATCTCCAGTACGGAGGTAGGGATGGCTATCATGCACAAGAATCAAATTAACAAGTATGATCTATAAATCAGCAAGAGAATATAAACAGCCACATCTAATTAAACACAGGTTGCTACTCCACAATCATATATTCCAGAAATTCTTGAAGACAACTAGACCTGGAAGCATTGCATCACATATCTAGAAACAAGAAGTAAAATTCAGACTACATACATTATGGGGTTGTTCGGTTTGCAAGATTGTATCCGAGATTAATTTATAGTGCGTCTGGTTCATGAGATTCAACCCCACAACTCAATCCTAAATGGATAATCATTGGATAATTAGTTTTAGTTAACCCCCTATGACTAAAATAATCTCATAATTCAATCCTAGATTGTATCTTGGTATTATTTTATCTTGGAAACCGAACACCACCCAAATATAAGAGATGCTCAGCTCTGAACTCTTCACTGACTCACATTCTTAATGACTAAAAATGCAAAGAATTTTACTCTTCCAAACTTCTAATCTTTTTTCAACCAAAAAAAAAGTGATAATATAAATAACATCAAGCTCACATATCCATGAACTCATATTAGACTTTAAGGATTGAGATGGGGAGCTGAGAAAACGCTTTAGAACACAAATGAATCCAGATTTCTTTTCAACGGAGGAAATGCGAAGTTTTATGTTTCACAAGCACTATATTGAAATTCCAACTAAGTAAATCAAGCAATTACTGGATTTCTTTCATGCAACTTTACTGGTTTACTTAATACGGGAAAATCGCAATTTCCACTGAAACAACATACCTCAATACCGCAGAAATATACTCTACAAGTGATTAATTTAGTCACAGATACTTCTCAAAGAAATAAATTGACTCCCTAGTCTAATTAACTATAGTCATTTGAAACCATCATAACCAAAAAACCAAAACCCTAGAAATTTCCCCAAATGCCTGTATACAGCTTCTTCTTTATTTAGCTCAAGAAAGATGATGCATCAACAAAAAAATACTACCAAGATTAAAAGCTAAAAACTTATCAAAACCATGAACTTAATAATCCAAAAACCCACAGCTTAATCCGAATTCGCACGAGACGTGTGGCGTCTACATGTTTGAGAGAGAAAGAGAGGGTTACATCAATCTTCTGTTGCTCAAGATGGTGGGCCAATAACTCCTCGTGGGACTGTTGAGTCATGGTTGATTGTTGTGCAGGTGAAGGAGAGAAATGTAGAAAGAGATTGAGAAATGCAGAGAGAGTGCAGTGGATTTAATTGAAGCGGTTGCGGTGCTGTTAGATAACGATTGCGAGTTCTTCATTTTGTCGTTTTTATTTCATTCAACCAGTAACAGTAACTGTATTTTCTCCATATAAACATTTAACATAAAATCTTTAATTTCGGTGTTATTTATATTTACAATTTACAATTTACAATTACGGTCCTATTCTAATGCTTATAGCACCCTATTCCAAAATTAAGACTAAATCTCTATCTTTGGATTTTAAAATAAGTGGATGAGATTAAAACTCACGAATCTCAATAAATAATAGACAAAATATCAACAAAGTGTAATATCGTCATTATGTTATCATATGATAATTTTCGTGAGTGTTTTTTTATATCAACATTGAGTATTACAAATATCAACAATATGACATTAGAATATCAACACGAGACAAGAAAATATCAACACATTTTTATTGAGATTGGACATGCATAATATTGAGATTTTGCTTTACAATATATTGAGATTTTTTGTTGCATTTGATGATAAAAAGTTGTTTATCAACATGTACGAAAATTGAAATATAATTTATCAAATTTCATCACCCGAACATCGTCGGAACATATGCAATTGAGATCTCGTTGGAATCCTTGTTAAATTATCTTTAATTTGATATATTTTTTGCGAAAAAATAATTTAAATTGAGAGAGTTACGTAAATTTAAAGATTTGAGATGATTTTGAGGAGAGAGAAAGTAGTTAGTTATAATTACTACATATAAAATTTGACATTAATACCCTTTTAATTTAATTAATAATTATTTAAATTTAAAATATATTACTCTTGGCATTATATCAACTACAAGATCTTCTAATCTAATAGTTAAAAAATCTCAATTTTTGATTGATAATTAGTTAGCAAATCACATCCCTTACAATTACATCTCAATATTCATGTAACTTTTTTCCTTTATAGTTAAAAGAACAAATAGCTCCGAAACAAATGTTTGAGCATGAAAGTGTTCAAATATAAAAAGGTGACGAGAAGGAAATTATCAAAAAATAAGAAGTGCACTATTTTTTTAGAATCTTCCTTCCAATCTTTATTTAGTCAAGACTTTTATAAAAAAGAAGAAACTTTGAGCCTATATATTAATAAAAAAATAGTTATTGAGATCGTTGATAAATATTTTTTCCTGATAAAATAAATGAAAATTATTGGTAATATTACCGATAAATTTTCCACAAACATGCATAGTGCATTAAAGAATAAGAGGCACGTGCAAAATATTCCAAAATGCTAAAAAGTAGGTTGTGCCTTTCTATTTACACAACACGAATATAATATCCGAATTTTCAACTTATTCACCGTCACGATATATCGTTTCTGTTTATTGGTTGAAAATTAACATTTAGATATCGTAGAAATTAAATAAGGCAGTACTATGTTTATGACGGGCAGTGACTTAATACATATATATTGTAAGAATAGTGTTAACATTCAGTCTAGAAACTCAAAGATAGAGTGCTAAAGAATAAAGAAAGAAGCAAGTATATCCGTTAGAGTTAGTTAGTTTGTTAGAAAGTAGCCGTTGTAGGCTCTTGATTCTTGTTTCTTGTTTCAGTTAGTTAGTGGCAGTTACCACTCTTGTGTCAGCTTTAAGTAGCTCGATTATTGTATCTTGTAGAGTTAGAAAATTAGTCAATAAAGAGAATCTCTTTTCTCCAAGAAACTCTCTCGTTTTCTTCTTCAAGATTAGTGTGTGTTTTTTGTGTGTGTGAGATTATTCATACTGTGAGTGTGTGAGATAATCGAAGTGTTTAGATCTTGTTGTGTTAACATATATAAATAAGGCATACCTCTATTTACAACAGTAAATTGGTTTGTCCAGATAATAAACCAAAGCATTAATTTGAGAATTTGTTGGGTTTAGATAAACTCATAAAAACTAGCATACCTTCGGGCTTCGATGTACATGTATAATTATATGTTTGTATTATCGTTTTTTATTATATTAAATAGATTAATATGTTAATAGTGATTGGAAATAAGTATTTAATTTTGAAAAACAAACATTTAAAGGAACATTTCTTTGTTTATATCATTAAGGGACATTTTATTTGATGATTATATTATTTTGATTGTTTAGTTTAGTAATTGAAATGATTCATGGTGGTAGAAGATGAAATGAAGAATTACGTTTAAAATACCAAACAACGGGGTTTATTTTAAATCATGCAACAACGCATAAAATTAATGACAACACAACCCAACACCATAAGCACTTAATTGTTGTTGTGAAAGTATTTTTACAATTGCGTATGACGGGCAGTGGCGTATCCAAATATTTTAATTTGGGGGTGCAAAAAATAACTATGACGACTTAAAATTCCAAAATGTGACTAGTCTTTTTTGTTTTCTTTGTTATGTTCTTTTCAATTATTCTATTTTTTTAACTAATATGTTTGTCTTTATTTTTTTATCAAAAATAAATTATATTATAGTATTACATAAATTATACATTTAAAGTACAAGTATCCATGTTTTTTTCTAATTAGCAATATACTCCGTATTATATAGATATGAATATAATGAGAAGGTTAGTTTTATAAATATGGAGTACTACACTACTACTATTTCAATTCAGTTAGATTAAGTTTTTTTTAACGTACAAAAATATATATTATATTAGTCATATAAGTATCTATTAAAATATAATTAATGAAAATTAAATACGAAAGAATACGAAATTAAATTAAAAAATAGCAAGTTAGTGGTTAAACTAATAAATTTGTTAACAACAAAATAATTAATAAAACTTAAATATGAATTGAGAACAAAATAAAATTGAATTAGAGGTGATATTAATTAAAACAAAGTAAACTTGGAAAAGAGAAATTTAAATTGAAAAATTAAGGGTAAGAAACGTGCTCAAGAAGTTTCAAACCTAGGCCTCTAGAATGTTGAAAGAGCTAACTTTCCACTAGGCCACCCATGGAAATGTGACAAAATATACTATTAAACTATAAAATTTTGGGGGTATAGTTGTACCCCCTTATTTCAACGTGTATACACCATACCATAGATGACGGGTAGAAGGGCTGGTTAAATAATCAATCCTACACTGTGCTTGTACAATAATTATTCAAGATTATTAGGGTGCAAAGTGCAAATTGAGTTCATCACATGCCATACAAACCAAATATTTATTAAAATGATCAATCACGACTATCGAAAAGAATAACATCCATATTCAAAAGATGAAAATAAACATGTAATCTCCAATAAAAATGCAACATTCGCCCGATGAAAACAGTCGACCATGAGATGTTGAGGTCGACTGCGGTAGCAAGCGACTAGTGAAAGACAATGCAAGCAGTTGTGTGTCGCGAAAGGGGTTAAGAGGTGCACTGACGGATCTAGGGGGTGGCTCCGTGCCACTAATTTCCTCTTATTCGGACATAAAATTGTCATGTCAGCCCTCTCCATTTGTCCCTACATCGCCCCGAAGATCGAAAAAATAGTCATTTCCACACTAAATTTGTTGGTTACAAACATAAATATATTTTGGGATATGATCGGTGGGGAGCATTAAGCTCCTTTTAACCTTTAAGATACTATTTCCTTCTTAATCACTTCCATTAGATTAGAGTAGTGGACGGTCAAGATTAGATTTATGAATTTAATCCCGTATTGCATTATGAGTAGTATTTTGTGCATTATGAGGTTATAATAGTAAAAATGTAATGTCTGGAACACGTTTCAAAACGGAAGGTCGGGCTTTTCATAGACCTTCCAACTTCTTACTCTCTCTCATTCTATCACGTCAAACCACGATCAAAACAACTTCTCTCCTTTTTCAAACCCATTCAAACCCTAGCCGCCGCCGACAACTAGTCTCTCATTCGATTCTCACTGTGAAAATCGACCGTGGGTGGACGATTGCGAGTCTCAAAGTTCCGATTTTAGTTCGCGGGCGCCGTCGGACAACAATTCATCTCCGATTTTCATAAAGGGTAAGCTTATAAAGTCGCGAATTTTAGTTTGATTTCTTTGAAAAAAATGTGGAACTGTGAGCATTAGAAGATGGGTTATGAATATTTGGATGTTTATTGTTGGTTTCTGAATTGTATTTGGTTTGATGTTAGTTTTTTGGGTTGAATTCGTCCTGAATTTGTCGATTTTGCTTTAGGTTTGGGTATAGGTTGTATGTTTGTTGGTTCCGTAGACGAATGAGCTATCGTTCTGTGTAAAATCTAAAATGGTTTCTGTTGTTGTTGTGTTTGTTAGCGTTGAGATGTCGAAAAGAGGTCGCCCATACAAAACTCAGCCGACGCAGACCGAAGGTGAGAATGTTGCGCCATTTTAACACTCTGCAAGTTTCTTGTCTTCCATTTTGGTGCATTATTCAGTTTTTTTTGTGCATTTGTATCATTATTATTAGCATTATAAGTTTATTATATCTCTGTTCAATTGTTGCTTGAAGTGTTGTCCTTTGTTGTCACATTATTATGCACATATGCTGGATTATTTGGTTGGATTTGAACATTATTGATGTATGTGGATTATTTAGTTGATTATTAGGTTGAAATTATGCATTACTCTATGCTCTTTTAACATTATTGTACGGTCTGAAAGTATCTTGTCTTCAATTTTGGTGCATTATTCAGTTTTTTTGTGCATTTGTATCATTATTATTAGCATTATAAGTTTATTATATCTCTGTTCAAGTGTTGCTTGAAGGGTTGTCCTTTGTTGTCACATTATTATGCACATATGCGAGATTATTTGGTTGGATTTGAACTTTGCTGATGTATGTGTTCTGTAATATTGATTATTAGGTTGAAATTATGCATTATTCTATGCTCTATTATCATTTATTGAAGCTATCTTGTCTTTTATTTTGGTGCATCATTAAGTGTTTGTTGTGCATTTTTATCATTATTATTTGCATTATAAGTTTATTAAATCTCTGTTCAAGTGTTGCTTGAAGTGTTGTTCTTTGTTCACATTATTATGCACATATGCTGGATTATTAGGTTTAAATTAAGCATTATTCTATGCTCTGTTAACATTATCAGATGTGCACGTTATAAAGTTATTGTGTTGCAGTAATTGATTTGACTACTGTTTTTTTTCTCCAGCATCCAAGCTGCCAAGGTTGGCTATTGACGATGCAGTTGATGATGTTATTCCAATAGCAATTGCGCAAAAATTCCGGGAAAGACTTATGGAAGGGAATACGGCTGAGGCTAGTACGTCAGATCAAGAAGCCGACAAGAGGAAGCAGAGAGGAAAGAAAGTTGACCACTTATATAGTCGCAGCACTACAGAATTCCTCAATTGTTTGAAAGACCTCACTCCACGGCAGAAGGAGGCCATGCATGACCTTGGTTTCGGCGCTATACTCCACTTCAACGTCAAGGAAATCCCAGGTTACATTGCCTACTGGGTTTTAAAATCCTTTAATCTAGCTAGGTGCCAGATTCCGTTGTGTGGGGGTGGGGCGTTGACACTTGATGAGGAGGACGTCCACTTGACCCTAGGTTTTCCTAGAGGCCCCACACCAATCTCAAGGCCCGTCGATAAATAAACTGAGTTCCAGTTCAATGACTACGTTGCGGATAGGTGTGGCAAGAGTCGGTACAAAATGACGGCTGGAGACATTGCCAAACTGATCACGGCGGAGGTGAATGGTGGGCCCGATTTCAAGCGCATGTTTATGTTCATGCTAGAGAATGCAGTGATTGAGACACCGGCCGACGGAAATCTGAAGCCCAAAATTCTACATTTCATCAACGACGTTGATGAGATTAGAAATTTTAATTGGTGTGGGTACGTCTTATCCATCTTGGAGGCCACGTATCCTACCTGGGACAGAGGTGAAACCGTGTATTTTACGGGACCTATCCACTTTTTGTTGGTAAGTGAAACAATTACTGCATTAGTATATAATGTACATTCATTACTTACACAGAATAACATGCATTATTGATCTGTTTTATGTTTGATCATGTTTCATTATTCAGTTAAAGTATGCATTACTCCTAGTTGATCTAACCTTTTTGCGAACTGTGTTTATTGTCAGTGTGCGTATGTGGACCGCGTGGTTCACATACGGAGGCGTGTCAGCCGTTCCTGGCCAACAATAAAGGGCTGGACAACAGAAACCCTCAAAAAACGAGAGGATGTCGAGCGTCACCAGTTCGGTACTGGGAGGTTGGAGGAACGTGTGGATAAAGAAAAGTATTTGATGGATGAGGAAGCTAGGAGGATGGAGGCTGTGAACAGAGGTGACGGTGCAGCACCAAGCATGAATAGAGCAAAACGTATTTGAGATAAGTTCATCGCGTCAAGCGTGCTAATGGGCCACGCCATCACGACGTGGGTAGAGGATTTCAAATTGATACCTGTTGAACTGCTGGAGGATCAGTGCATCCGCGTAGGGAGTCAGATAGGAAAGAAGTTGTTGGGATTAGAGGAGGAGAGAGAGGTTCACGATGAAGAAATTGTTACACAATTGACTCAAGCAAGGGAAGACGAAGAGGAGTACAGTCCAGAGTGGATTGCAGAGATGGAAAAAATGATGGCGGCCTATGACAAAAAGAAGACGATAACAAGAGGATTCGATAGGCCTTTATTTGTGCTGGACGGTTTTGACTGTCCTGACCCCTTTGCTACACAATAAACACGGAGGACAGAAGGTGTTGGTGGTTCAGGGGTTAAGATTAATGATGATATACTCCAACATGTGTCAGTTGGTGACCATCCTGCAGCTGATGACTTGGTAGAGGACATCCAAATGCACGAGCCGATAGGCAATGATACCACTGGTAGCATACACGAAGCTGGTGGTGGTGATGGACTTGAAAATCCACCAATCTCGCACACTGAGGTAGTGTATGTAGAAACTATAGCCGTTAGTGTTTGTGTTTGTAATTATGTACATTATTATAATTTCTGAATAGCTCTCTCATTGTGTGCAGGGTTCTAATCCGATTGCTGAAGATGTTGTTGGGAAAGAGGAGGATTCAAGGGTTAAGACAAAAGCCGAGAAAAAAAACGCACCATCAAAGAATGCAGCCGCTCAGGAGACCCTCAAGGTAAATACGTCTTCAGCATTACTTCCACTGTGTAATGGTAAATTTACATTATTGACATTGTTTTCTTACATTAAATGTCTGTCTGGCTGCATTATATTGATTATTTGTTAAAGTCATATATTTTTTTAATCAGAAAACCAAAGAGAAAAACGTTGACGCCCCGGTTACTAAGAGAAAACAACCTGTTAGGGAGGGCGCATCTAAGGGAGGCAAGGGAAAACAGTTGAACATTCAAAAAGTGGTTGGATATCTTAATTAAAGATCTTATTTGATACATTATTATGTTGATGTCATGCATTATTCGGTTGTTTGATTTTTTCCTTGTTAAAGGAACACACTGCAGCACCACTTAAGGGAATCGTGATAACAACACAGCCCGTAAAAGGTGTGAGTGCTAAATACAAGGTTATTGGGAAGGTTGTTGATCAAGGAAAAGGGAAAGGGAAACACATCCAACAGGATTCGGGTGCGGATGAGGTATCAAAAATCTTATTTAAGGCAAACATTAAAGAAGTAGACATGTGAATTGTAACATGTATGATTGTTGCTGTGTTTTTTATAATTTATGTCTATCTATATTTTGTTAAGAAGGCAACGGGTAGAGTGAAAAAACCAAGTCTGGCTGCCCGTTCTCCATTCAACGAGAGAGCAGTCAGAGTGACGGCAAAGCCACACATAGTGGACAAGCAGTTGTACTACTGGGTTCTTAGCACAACGGATAAGAACAAGTAAATGTTTTACCTTAGACGTTCTTATTTTTGGCACATGTGAAATTGTTTTAACGTATCAAACATGTACAGGGATTCAGTTGTCTACCACGACAACTTCAAGAGTACTGTGCAGATCGAGTTGCAATCTTTAGCCCCGTTCAAGGCGGTGAGCCTCGATGTTATCGATACGTGGAGCTCTTACCTGAATACAATGGAAAAGAACAAGGCGCTAGAGACGGTTTCCAGGCTTTTCTTCTCTACAAGACCATGCGTGGGTGTACACCGTTCCCTCTATGTTTCTGTCAAATTACTATAATAACTTCAAGTTTGTAACTGATAACACAAACAAACTACAGATTCAGTCAATGGTGGACGCACAACCCGAATGGACAGAAAAATTCCAGTTTGATACGTTCTGGACCAGGGTTTTGGAGGAAACAATTGGAACGGACAGCTATCAGTGGGACAAATATGAAATGGTGAGTTATAGTAAAATAATGTAGTTGATTTTTAGTTGTAGTGGAGATAGTATTATGTGTTGTAATGTTCCTTTCGTTGTGCAGTTCTTCTTCCCAGTTTGGGGGACGACCCATCAGTATGTGGTCTGTTTTGATCTTCCAGATTCCAAGATGAACATCATTGACCACACCTTGGCTGAAACACACGGGTCATTCGGAGAAAAATATGGGCAGACTCCCTCCGTGCTGGTACTATACATGCAACTCCATCAATTATGCATTATATACCACGAATTGAACATTATATGCAATTGTTAAAGTTTTGTTTTCTTTGGGTGTAGAAAAAGTTCTTTGCAGCAGCACTTACGAAGTCCAAGGTTTCAAAAATGGCGGCACAGGTAAAAAAATGTAATGCGCATGTCGTGACCATGCCGTGGAGGAACAACAGCAGCACGATGGACACAGGGGTGTATGTGATGAGGCATATGGAGACGTACTTTGGAGAGAGGGAGAAAGATTGGGATTGCGGACTAACTGCCAAAGGAACAAAGAGTCTGGAAATATTGCGAATGAAGTTTGCAACGGCTCTGCTAACTTCTCCATATAACTCGAAGACTAGGACCAACCAAACACAAGCCACGAAGCATTGGATGGATCGGCAGCCTATATCCAGCTTCGAAAAGTTGGTCGAGAATTATGGGATCGAGTGAACTAGATGTTTTTAATTTGGATATGAACTAGATGTTTTTGTTGATAACTCATGCTGGAAGGGTGAACATCGAAATTGTGGGTTGGTATGTTTTAGATATTTTGGTACTAAATTTTTGCTGCAAAAAACTTATAATGGCCACGCATAAGTTAATAATGACAATTTGTTGCTTAATAATGTAAAATATATAGGGAGTAATGTAGAACACAACTATTGAATATAATAATATTTCACAACAATCTCTATAATCAATGCATGTAATTAAAACAAATAATGTAAGTAAATTAATTAATAATGAACTTTTTCGGGATACTAATGCAATGACATACCAGTGCATATAACAAAATAATGTAATAAATCTGTATTTATAATGTATGAAACTAGGTATGTAATGCAAGGTTATTCACATTAAGGTAATGTAAAATATAGATAACAATAATGCACAAAAACCAATTTAAAATGACCAATCATTTCCAAAACCTTGTTCACAGTGGGAAGACATCGACCTCAATACTGAACATAAAACGCAAAAAATAAATAAAAATAATGTTGTTATAATCAAAATACATCAACATTTCCTCTTTCCCTTACGCTGTTCCTTCTCCTTTTCCAGCTCTTTAAGCATTGGACAATTTCTGGAGTCGTGATGGCCCAACTCATCGCATGCCTTACACCGTCTAAGGGGCCTAGTAGCATCCTTGATAGCCTTTTCTCTCTTGGAAATTAGACGACTAGCGGAGCTCGCGTGCCCCTTCGTCTTTACCACATCTGGAGGATGGACCTCGACAACTTCGGGCCTTTCCATTCCATAAAATTGTTCAATCATTCGCCTTTTTTCAGAGGCGGACGTTGTAGGATTACCACCTTGAAGAGAATTTCCAAGATCTTCAAGGCCACCAACAAACGCTCGAAGGACATCATTGTCCGACTCAAATCGGCGAAGAAAACCATAGAACAACGAAATCCCTTGCTTTGAAACGTTTTGCCTTTCATCAACGATGGCCTTGGTAGGTAGAGTGTCATCAAACTGACCATGAACAGCCTTGGCTAACGGAGTCTTCATCCATCTACTTGCGCAGTATTGATCCGGAATCTTTTTCACTTCATTGTTCCTGAACAAAAAGAAGATATGACTGCACAGATATCCCTGCCTACCGAAAAGTTTGCAATCGCAGGAGTATGACTCGTCACTCTTATCATGTCTAACAAAGTAAGAATTGCGAAGGCTGTCTCCAAGTTTGTAAGTGTCGACCATGTCTGTAGAGGAGAACCCCAACACGCGGCATCTGTCATTACCCTCAACAATTTCCTCTTGTATTTTCTTGAACATACTATCTGTGTACATCGTTGAAGCATGTTTCTCGAACGGCAAGGTAGTGGCCAATATAGGCAAGGCATTAGCGTCTTGGTAGTCCAACTTTGTTCTGCTATCCCGCTGAAATTCCAAAGCTTGGTTAAAATTCAAGTAGAATTCGGCAATATTGTTGCGTGACTTCAAAAAGTTTTTGTAGAAGCTGTTTTCCGACTCAGATATCGAGGTGGTCCTAATCGTCGACCCAAGTGGGAAATCTATGAAGTATGCAGGTATCCATAATTGCCTGTAGTCGTACAATGTCTTCAACCAACCATGGTCTTCCAGGCCATAACGTTCAAGTACTCCATTCCACTCTTCTTCGAACTCGTCGGGTTCAAGCAGATCCGACCAGACGCGGGCATTGAACTCTTTCTTGAAATCTTCGTCCCTCAATAATCGACCAGGAACTTTATTGGCCAACTTATGCATGATATGCCACATACACCATCTGTGGCGTGTCCCGACAAGAATCTCTTCAATAGCCGATCTCATGCCCAAATCTTGATCTGTAACGATCATCTTCGGAGCAACCCCCATACACTGGACAAAATGTCTAAACAACCATGCAAAAGCGTCTGCCTTCTCGCTGCTTACCAAACCAGCAGCGAAAGTTACTGGTCGTCCATGATTGTCCTTTCCCGTGAATGACGCGAAGATCATACAATACCTGCGTAGCAAAGGCAAACATAATTCATACTTCGAAACATATAATGCATATAAACAAAAATAATAATGCATGTAATAATGTACATATCCAAATGTTATAATGCACGTCATGCATACCTATTGGTGTTATAGGTGGTGTCAAAAGCCACTATATCACCAAACATATGGTAATTCCTCTTCATCAAACCATCACACCAAAAAAGAGCAACCAGTTGGTTGCTAGCATTAACCTTGTACTCGTATGTGAATGCCTCTGACATCTCCTTCTTCTTAGCCATATCATCCAAAACCATTTGCACGTCAATACCATGTGCGTATGCTTTGATGTCTCGAGAAGCATTCCTGATGTCCCCAACGTTGCAACCAACTAGCTGAAAATCACCGAGTATTTCCTTCAAAACATTGAACGTAAGTGTGGGGCCTATATTAGCCTTCGAACAATCCAAAATAAATTGGTGATGTACGTCCTCCAAGTTTCGATTGAGTGACATAAAATGCTGATGCTCTGACTCAACCATATAATGGTTATGAACCTCGGTGAAATCCTCGATAAAATAACATGGAACTCCTCCTTCAGAGAAAAACTTGAAAGATATCCTCGCTTTACATCCACACCGCTTGGATAACCGTCGGCGTTTGATCGAAAAACCAGACCGTGCATTCGCTTGGTCATCCTCGCTCGACTTCTTGCTGCCTTCCCTATTGCATACCACACTATACCAAGTAGTAACACCATCTATTTTCCTCATTTGGGATTTACGCGTATCAAAACCAACAGCACGTGCATACACATCATAGAACGCGAAACCAAAATCTAATGATTTGAACTTTTGCCCAACCACGGGCTTCAAATCTGAAGAGCAATCAGGAACAACAACCACTGTATACAATCACAAAATACAAGTCTCAGCTAACAAACGCATTACGAATTATAAAACGTGCATTATATAATTGAAATTTTAAATTACACAGTACTAAATCTACATTAATTTTATCTACTCAAATAACACCCTGGCCGCCCAGATTTCTAAACCCTAGCCGAGACCATAACTAAACTCTTGATCCTAGAACACGGTTGTGGCAGTAACACCAATAAAAAATGATACAATTAGGAAACGAGCACAGAAAACCCTACAGCCTACATACAAGCAACAACGATTGTGTCTCTCCTTTGGAATAAATGAAACATGGGCCGAATATTCATAGAGTTTTCGCTAAAGATTACCTTCTTCCATTGTTGAAGAATAATCTTCTTCCATTGGAGACGAACAACCTTCTTGCATTGTAGAAGAAATTACGGGGACGCTCCGACAAAATATAATTATCAACGACTTATCAAAATCATGCAAATTTCGTGAGATTATTTAGAACAAGAATTGCCTTCAATGGAGAATGATGAGAAATTAATCAGTGAAGAAGAGAGATATATTTGAGTCTGGAATCGCTGCAATATTTTGAGAAAGAGTGAATCAAGGACTTACCATAACAGAAGCGCATGTGAATCTCCCTAAACGCCCTTTTCTCAATTTTTAATGATTAAAAATGATTAAATGAGGCTCTAATTTCGGCCCTAAGATCTTGAATATGGATGGTAGAGATTGAGAAAGAAAAAGTATAAAAGATGGGAAAAGTATATGAATACATCCCTATGATCGGTTGATAACTGACAACTATGTCAACAACCTATGTTATAGATGTCAGCTGATCATATTTGTACGTCAACTAAATGTAGTTCACATACGTATGTCTTCTGTTGACATGTAAATATTGATGTCAACAGAAGACATATGTATAACTACATTTGGTTGACATTTGAATCTTCATGTCAATATATTCATAATGTAGGTTGTTGATATAGTTGTGTATACGGACTTGTGAGAAGCATATGTGGATATGGTCGAGTTGTGCATGCGACCGATGCATGCCAAAGGAATGAATAGTTACAATGGCATTGGTGGATTGGGCAGAGGAGAGTACAATGTTAGGATGTAATTACGTATTGATTCAAAATAGAATAGATAAAGAAAGAAAAAACCTATTATATACTGTATTAATTACTGTGAAAGAGAGAAAGAGAGATAGTATGAACTATGAAGTGCAAAACTTAAGTGTGAAGTATTTTTTTTAATTTTAATGTTTGAAATAAAAATGTTTTGATAGATAGATTTGTTACTTAAATTTTAATTTGACTACACCACATTTTGGGGCAAATCCCTGAGCATGGAAAATTGAATAGAATGTCAATGTTCATTATTTTTGCAACAAACTTTAAATCAATGAAATATGTCAGCTGAAAAATTATGATATAATATGGAGTACCATTATGATGAAATAATATTTATTTAATATAAATGGGTTAACTCAAATCGATACATTAATTTTTTTTAATTAAGTAATTTGAATTGTTCAAAAATCCAACTTAATCTTTGAATTCATAACAATTTAGTCATTTTATATTCATTTTCTTAATAATATAAGTACTTCATTCGTCGACAAATAATGAGGAAAGTGTTTATTATAAGTATTTCATTCTTTTTGACATTTTGTGTAACAAAGTTATTAAACGGCAAAACTAAGTTAAGGGCATTGATTTATTATTCTCAAATCCAGTCCATTTTACATATGTTGAGTCAGTTGTTTTGAATACGACATTAAAAAATGACATATTATTGTTAAATGGAAAATGAATAAAATAGAAGAGAAAGAATAGGTAATATAAAAGAATAAAATGTATAGAAATTGCCTGTTTTTTTTTTTTTTTTGTCATGTAAAATAACTTAAATAGTTACCGAATTCAAACATAAAATGAATGAAATACTAGTACTATGTTTTTAGTAATACGACGGCTGTAAATTAAAATAAATGCGAATTTGCAATAAGAATAACTAGATTATTGTAAGTAAATAAATAAATGTCTTTGAATTATGACACTCTATCCGCGAGTTGTGTTATTCAGGCTATTCGACATTTCATTTGCCTATAGTAGGTTTAGTTGGTGAATAATAAATTCCATTTAACAAAACTTCAATACCTACACGATTATTGTTTAATTATGAGCTAAAACGACACACATATATTCCATGAATTATATTACATTTACATACACAATTAGTTTTTAGCAGCCTTAAAATTACAATAAAATTCCGAACTACTATTTTGATGTATAATGAATGTCATTATAAAGGAGCATTATAAAGAATTAAATTCCTCACTATGTTAAGTTGTTAAAAATGTCCTCAATGAGCCAAAAAAAATAAAAAATAAATAGACGAAAGATAAAAGAAATTAACTCCACTAACAAAATCAAGAAACATCCCTTCAACAAAAAAAACAAAAATAAAATAAGAAACACACACACCACAACAAAAAGATGGATACCATATTGCAAATAATCAAACTGGTAATGATAAAATTAAAATTTTACAAATTTAAATTTCTGTAATACAGTACTACTAGTACTACGTTTATTTGTTTAATTTGCAAATTCACCTATTTAGCTTTAGGAAAAAAAAGAAGCAAAAAAAGACAGCACAGTGAGTTGTCTTTATCCTTAAGACGAGGAAAGAAACAGTTGATCTGCCGAAGTTACGCCCCAATCTCCCACTTCCGCCCCAAACTTTCAAACCCTAAAGTAAAGATTATTCCTTTTCTCCAACCCATAACCACTCACCAAAAATTGATATCTGTCTAAGCAAGAACAAGAAAAAGGGGAAAGAGAGAGAGAGAATGGCAATCAATGGAGTTTATTTCACTGAAAAAGATTTCAGTAATGGAGTGTAGCTGAAGAACCCACAAGGAAAAGACCCACATTGCGGGAAATTTCTTTCTGCAAATGGGAAAGGCAGAAAATTTGCAGTCTTTGGAGGGTACAGCATATGATGCTCAGGGTACAACCCCTGGTGCAGAGAGTAGTAATGGGTGCTGCTTGAGCTGCCGTAGGGTTAGAAAGTTGGTGTCTTTGAGATGTGTTCTCGCTTTGGTTCTTGGTTTTGGGGTGCTTTTGTCTGCTGTTTTTTTGCTGCCATTCTTTCATTTTGGAGACCAACGAGTTCTGGATCTGGATTTTCAAGGTTGGTGGGACTTTTTGTATGTTTCAATTATATTTTTTAAGTTTGGATTATTTTGGTGGGATGATTATTATTAGCTTATATTGTAATGTACATATCTTTTCTAGTTTTGGGATTTAGATGTTTTTGATGGATTGAGTTCTTGGATTTTTATGGTTGGAAGGAGGCATCATGATCCTTGATTGGCGTGATTTGAATTACTTTTTTTGATTCACAATAAATGCAAATGATTTTCTTCTTTCTGTAGTCGAGGATCCCTTGTCAATATCATGGCTTACGTTATGATTTAAAAATTCAGTTCTTGCTATTGTTCAATCACTTATTGTGGTGCTTTATATTGAATTTCGTTGAATTTGTTTTCCTGAGCGTAGCTGATGACATTCCATAATTACCGTTTGGTTGGTTCTTGGGTTTTCCGGATGGAGGGATAGCTATAGTTCGATCTTGTGCCATAGTTTTAGCTCTCAATTGCTACGTGCTATCAAAGAGATTTTTAGCCAGAGAATGATACTTTTGCTCTAGGAGTCATGCTAACTTATTCCAGTAGCTCAGCTGTCTCAATGTTCTAGTTGTTTTGTCGTTTCCAACTCAGTGTTCAAGTGTTCAGTTTTGGTATGATATGATGCATTGGCCACGAGACATGTGGAACACTGTGAGTAGAGAAGGTTAGCATTCATTTTGCAGTTTCAGTTAGGCCGTGGCCCCTTGAATCCAAGGGCTTAAAACCATTAGGGACTAGTGAAATGATTCAGGATGTAAACTGGGTTGTATTAGTTACTACAGCTAATGACAAAGGCGAAATCAATGGGTGGATGGGAAAAATTGGTATTCTGTATGCTCTGTTCATGAAAGTGAACTGCCTCTTAATTTGTTGTTTGATTTAATTTCCGTATGGAATTTTTTATGTGATGTAAAAAAATATTCATTTGGTGTTATGCAGGTTATGATGTTGTCGCAAGTTTTATGCTGAACAAGTCAGTTCCTTTTCTCTCAGACTGTAAGTTGCAACTTGAGTATGATATTTTTGATGAGATTCCCTTCTCCAATACTAAGGTACTCCTCAAAGCTCTCGGTTCGCTAATTTCTGCTTTGCTGCTATGTTTTGTTCTCTTTTCTAGATGGATGTGTAAGATGGAATCCACAATGAAACAATCCAATCAACCGAGTTACACGCTGCTAAAACCTTCTTGTATGCATAGTCTGAGTTAGATAAGCAATAGCTAGTATCTATGCCTATTACGTGCTGGAATTCTGTTGCCTAAACTGTGACGAGAAATCTCTGTGATAACAGGCATCCTTGTATGGAATACAAGGTTGCTCATATTCTTATCTTCTCTGAAGTTTGATACAGTTTCTTCCTTGCAATAGGTAGAAATAATACGTTTAGATCCGGCTGGACCTAACACGACAAAGGTTGTGTTTGCGGTTGAATCTGACGCGACGACACAGAGTTTAATAAGAGAACATTTTGTGTATCTAATATCAAATCAATCAGCTCTTAGCTTGACTGCACCTTTGTTTGGGGATACCTTCTCGTTCAATGTCCTTAAATTCAAAGGAGGAATCACTGCCAGTCCAGACCAGAAGGCATTCCTCTTGCAAAGTGTTAAGATTCCATTCAACTTTACCTTGAATTCCTCCATTGATGG
>NC_062969.1:12130643-12242643 GCF_023119035.1 Salvia hispanica | reverse complement strand
AGATGCCGCCGTCGAGCGCCATCGTCGACCACAAGCTTCCCTACCAGACGCACAACACCTATGACGTCACCTTCTTCGGCGACTCCGTCTTCACCACCCTCACCTGGGATCCCACCATCGTCTCGCAGTGGATTTCCGGAGTCCAGGCCGTCTACCGCCGCCAAATCGACGCCGGCCACCTCATCGTCGGCCTCGACGTCGAGTGGCGCCCCTCCTTCCAGCGCCACGTCACCCACCCCGCCGCCACCCTCCAGCTCTGCGTCGGCCGCCGCTGCCTCATCTTCCAGCTGATCCACAGCCCCTCCGTGCCGCCGTCGCTCGTCTCCTTCCTCGCGAACCCTAGGCACACGTTCGTCGGGATCGGTATCGCGGAGGATCTGAAGAAGCTGCAGAAGGACTACCGGTTCGGATTCAACACCAATCCCGTGGATCTGAGGGAGCTTGCGGCGGAGAGGTACGGGCGGCGCGATCTGAAGAACTCCGGCGTGAAAAGCCTGGCGGCGCTGGTGCTGGGGAAGGCGGTGGAAAAGCCGAAGAATGTGACGATGAGCCGCTGGGACAATCCGTGGCTCACGCCAACGCAGGTGCGCTACGCGTGTGTTGATGCGTTCGTTTGCTTTGAGATTGGTAGGGTTTTGAATGCTTCTTCTCCCTCCACCGTTGGGGCTGCAGTTTCGGCTAGGGGTATTAGGGATTCGAATGATTCCTCTGCTTCCACCGTTGGGTATGCAGTTTCGGACTCGAATGATTCTTCTGCTTCCACCGTTGGGCCTGCAGTTTCGGCTAGGGCTGTTAGGGATTCGAATGATTCTTCTCCTTCCACCGTTGGGTATGCAGTTGCGGCTTGGGCCGTTTGACTTATATGAATTAGGGATTTTTGAAAACATCATTCGAATTGAATGATTTCTACTTTTGTGTGGATAGATTTCGATGAATTTCTTCAGTTGAGAATGCAGATTTTATTTGGAAATTCAATATTTTGGTTTCTCGAATTACTTTTTCTGTTTCTCCCCTTTTCTAAGTGCTAATCCAGTTCATAGTTCATACATAATGCGTTCTCTTAAAAATGACAAGATATAGTGAAATTAGTCATGTTATTCTACATCAAAATTAGCAGGTGATCTTAATAAATCGACTAATTAAACTCATGTTTCTATAATCAATTCGATCCCCCAATTGAATCGGGGGCAAACGCCTACGAAAAGATCGCTTGGATTTAAGAAAGGGTCGCTTGGATTTATCCATGGTTTGTTTGTTTAGTTTATTTCTTATCCCGAAAATCCTATTCCTTAATTGTCATTTGAACTACAAATAGGATTCTTTTTATTTAAATGCAATATCTTCTATTTCAATGTGTTCTATATAATGTCATTTTTCTCCCCTTTCAAGGATAAGACATCCTTGGTTCAATCTATTTCTTTATTTCCCCATGAATCGTATGTTTGTAACAATAGGGACAGAATTTTCTCAATTCTAATCGATTGGGCGTATTGTGCCGATTCTTTTGAGTAATATATCTGGAAATACCCGTTGATACCTTCTTAACACCGTTTTGTATACAACTGGTACATTCCAAAATGACCGTTACCCGCGCACCTTTCTTCTTGGCCATGAACCTCCTTTGGATTTTTGATTTACTCAACTCTTCTATTTTAATTCGAAATGAAGAAAAAGAAAGGAAGGAAAAAATAGAAGTTATTAACTTGAAATCCACCTTTAAAAGATAAAAATAAATGAAATCAAAGCCCAAAGTCATACATAATAAATAATAAGTAAGACAATGAGTTCAAAAATCTATTTAAATCCGAAGGGCAGTTAAAGATCTTGTATTCTTACCCTAGACCGCGACTTTCCTACTCTACCCCCACCTTTCGTTTTTTTAATTCGAGTTTGAGACTGAGTCTCGCAGAGGTTGAATCCACTTTTATTCTTTCTCTTTCATCCCTTATTCTAAATTAGAAAAAAAGGGAAAAAAGAGAAAATAAGGGGGGATTAGTCAAAGGTATTTGATTGTATTTCTAATCTTCTTCATTCCTTCCGGTGTCAATAGCTATAATGAAAAAAAGGGGAATGTCAACGCATCGGGGAAAAAACGATTAATCTCTATCAATAGACCTGCTAAAGCCCCGAACCATAGCGTACTTAGTACTGGGGCCACGGAGAGATATGTTTTTAGATCTCGCATTGAAAAACCTCCTTTTTTTTATTTTAATACATAAAGCATATATAATCAGATGTATATGTAGTTAAGGGTTACTTAGAGTTGTACACGGAATCCCTAATTCCAATTGAAATGTACAACGATCCATAAGATTTCCCTTTCTTATTATTATATGTTAAAAAATGTTAAATGAGGCCAAAAAAAGACGAAATGGTCAGAAAACTTTGTTTCTCAATGCAGTAAATAGGGATGTGGAAAACAAGACAGGAATTCTCTACAATTATACTGTAGAACAATTGAAGGGATGTGGCGCAGCTTGGTAGCGCGTTTGTTTTGGGTACAAAATGTCACAGGTTCAAATCCTGTCATCCCTACCTATTACTGACCCTTTGAGCAGTAACGAGGAATCAACCAAGATCGGTTCAAATTGCGTTGCGCGGAATCGTTCATTTTTATGAAACTATAGCATATATGCATATAAAATAAAAATGGATTCTTTAAAAAAAAAAGAATCTTTTCTTTACATTCTTTTCTATTCTGATAAGAAAGCGCTCTTAGTTCAGTTCGGTAGAACGTGGGTCTCCAAAACCCGATGTCGTGGGTTCAAATCCTACAGAGCGTGATTTTTTCTTCATGGATCCAATTAAAATGAAATGAATTCAGTCGCTTGCACAACAATTCAAATTGGACCTCCTGTGGATTAAAGAAAGGAGGAGGCCAATCAAATTTGAATTAATCAAAGGTCCAACTGATCGCCACGCCTGTATTGTAAATATGCAGTTACGAATAATCCAGCCAAAGTAATAGGAATTAGACCTAAGACGATTCCAAATAGAAAAACTTCAATCATTTCAATTTTGTTTTTGAAAAGGAGAAAAAAGCGGTAATATCTATACCTAAATATTAATCCGAATTGATGTGAATCTCAATGACCAAGAATTGATAATTGACATGGTAAGTAACTCTAGAATACACAGAATCTCACAGAAGGATTTCCTTTCTAAATAGTTTCTTTTAAATAGAAAGTTTAAATAAGTCGTATCTTGCTCAAACCAATAAATAGAGCCGAAGTTATAGTTAAAGCCACTAGTAGAAAACCAAAACAATTGAAAATTTTTGATTCATCTATCATTACAGACAGCAGGAACAAAGAGAAAGTGACAGGCATATAAAATGAAACCGCGTGCTCCTCCATGATCCTCGTGGTGAAGCTACTGGCGCGGGCGTCGTGGGCAGCGAGGGCCTCGTTCTGCTCCTTGAACAAGAAGCTGAGCCACGGAAGGAACTCTGCGAAAGCCGATTTCTTGGTGCCCAACATGATTGCGTTGTTGAGAATGTACTTCAGTTCTTGGCCTTGCTCATCAATCACACCATTTGAGTCTATGAACCGTTTCCCAAAAGTTAGCCTTGTTATGTGCAGGAAGGCCATCATTCCCAAGTAGTCACGCAGCACCACAGCCTTGCCCTTGTTTTCTGTTGTCGTTCGTTTCGTTAGACAAGATAATATGAACAGACAGAGAGATACAGAGAGAGGGGCTAACCAGGCTTGGCAGAGTGGTTGAAAATGGATTCAACCATGGCGGTGACCTCGTCTTCTCGAATAGGGCGGAGGCCCTCGAGGCGCTTGATGGAGAAGAGCTCGAGGGTGCAGAGCTTCCTGACTTTAACGTAGTGTGGGCCGTAGTCGGCCCAGATCAAGTCCATGCCGTTCTTGCTGAACTTGTTGATCTGCCTCGTGCGGTTGCGGTAGGCCAGCTGGACGTCGTTGTCCTTGAGAACCTCCTTGGCCAGGGCGGCCGAGTTTACAACGACGCTGTGGTGGGACCCGAGGTACACGGAGAAGATGGGGCCATACTTGTCGGACCACTCCGTGAAGCACCGCACCAGCACCGGCTTTATGTCGTAGAGGTTGCCTACGATCGGGAGCGGGCGAGGTCCTGGCGGCAGCTTGTAGCGGAGGCGGCTGAAGAGCTTGTAGGCAAGGAGGAGGGCCGCGGCGGCGGCGAGGAGGATGAGAGGAAGGGCCATTTTTGGGTTTGGGGTGATGAGGCCGGCTGTAGTTTTTATATAGTGGTGTGGTTGGTGGAGAGAAAGGGACAGTGGTATGAATGTATGATCCAATGATTTGTTTATTGTAGGAGAAGTGTTTTAACAAACTAGCTCTTTAACTATTGAACATGATTGGATCTATTGTATTTTCAATTTCGAGTAGTTATTATTCTCTCAATTTGTCGAACAAAACATTTAGTAGGGAACAAGAAAAAAAGTTAAATAGAAATCCTCGTAAACTATTACCTAACTCGTCCCTGCGTGTTGAAACATTCATATTCATGAGGGCTCGTCTCTAACGTGCCTTTTTTAATTAATGTTCAATTATATAGAAAATGGTGGTTGACCAAATATTTTCTGATTTTCTTTAAGCCATGGGAATCATTTAAAAGATTTCTTTGTCAGGCCACCTCCTAATTTCTATCCAATTTTTTCGAGCACTATATCACTATGCAGATAATATCAACGTAGTAAAATATAACTAGAAAAAAATAGAGAGGTGACAAGTACTAATCCAAATCGCATAAATTCAATCGTAAAACATTAAATTTGGGTATGCTTCCATGAAAAAGTTGACTTAAGCTGGCAATGAGTGCGTTAGGTCTAAAAGCTTAAGGCATGAATGATCAGATTAAAAATATAAGCATAAAAGATAAAAACCTCCCACCAACCCACTTTGTGTAATATTCTACATTTGATTTGGTTTAGTAAATAAGAGTCAATATAATTATTGCATCTTCGGAGCTATTCAATTGAAAAATGAAAATCCATACTATTATTGAAAATGCACATTATTATCTCGCGAAGTGGACTTTCGCTACAATTATTTAATCAGATGCACTTGAACTGCTCATATTGTAATAGTAAAATAAAAATACTCCTATAAAGCTAAAAGATTCGATAGAATTATTAGAGCATTATATATAGATATATGGTGGTTCGATTGAATAAAATAAAATACATAAATTGAATTTTTGATGATCAGCATTCTCTCCCCTCTTCAGCCTTAATTTGCTTACACCAGAAAGTTAGGTCTAAGAAGGAGTTAGTAGTGTGAGATTTTATAATTTTAGAATAAAATCCACTTAACAACTTTGTAGTATTTTATACTTTAATTTGTAAATAATAATAAGATGAACTTATACATGACGAGGGCCATTTCAGTTAGGGAAATGCTATGTGGCCACATTATGGCCGGCCATAAACTGGTTTAATAGCTAAAAAAACCGATTTACTTAAAATTTCCGGTTTAATACTACTTGACTTTACATTTATGTCCTTTTCATACTTGGAAGAAAATTTGGCGGCCTCTATTTTCTAGTCCCGCTTAATATTATTCTCCCGCCATCATTACACAAAATGGAGCCATTTTTAGTTTCTCTTTGGCCTCACCCATTTTCTTTTCGATTTGCTCGCAAAGTCCCTAATTTACAACACCTAAACTTCTCTCTTATGACTTATGAGTTTAGCTTCATGTCAAGTCTAGCAAATAAGTGTTGATTTATTTAACTTAAACTGGAGCTGGAGAAGTTGTCAAGCAGGAGGATAAAAAGCTGGCCGTCGTTGAGTATCCTGGCGCAGGAGCACGATTGATGCAGCGGCGATGAAAAAGACTCTCGTTTTGATGTTTTTGGTTTTTTGTAAAATTTGGATGGATTTCTTCAATGTTTTCAATAAAGTTATATGTGTATGTGTGACGATAAATCAATAGAGAGAAGAAGTTTGATTGTTTTTGAAGAAGCATTGTTGCAGATGGCGTACAACATTGGAATAAGAGAGATGGAGGAAGAAGATGTGTTGGGAGTTGGCCCATACTTACTATTCTCACCGATGCCAACTACCTAAAGAAAATGTTTTAATTATTTCAATTTTAGAGCTTACATAGTTTCAAATTCTAATTTTCAATTTTGATAGATCAAATTCTAATTTTCAATTTTGATAAATTTATTCTATCTTGTCACATATTGTCATTATCTAAGGCTTTTTATTCATGGAATTTTTTATTTTTATCTTAAAATTTCAAATTGAAACATGTTATTTGAGGCAAGTTGTAATTCTCAAGCCACATATTTTGACATTGATTTTGAGCAGGAAAAAAAAACTTGCAACGACGAATATAATCTTGACGGCACATTTTTGATTAATTTTAGTGTGGATAATACAATGACGATATAATTAAAATTTAATAAAATAAAATTATAATCATCATATAATCAAAATTCCCAAAAATCTAATACCCGATATCCGACCTGAATTTGATTACGGGTATCCAGTCCCGATTGTGATTTTGATTTTTTTTTTATTTTTCATTTTTGCAAATTAACTATAAACTTTTAGAATTTATTTAATATTATTTAATTTGAATTTAATACAAAGTTGAAGTAGTATTCAAGAGAAAATAACTACAAATTTTTAGAAATACAAAATTTTTGTAGTAGTTCGAATTTAAGAGAAGATAACTACAAACTTTTAGGAATACAAAATTCTTGTAGTAGTTTGAATTTAAAAGAAAATAACTACAAACATTGAAAAATACAAAATTCATAAATTATATTAACATCTTTCATCCATCTACAATAAGTCAATAACCATCAAAATTTATAAAAGTTCAAACATCCATCCCTTATAAGCATCACAATTAAAAAATTCATATGAATCGAGATCTAACAATAACATCATCAAAAATTCAAAATATCACAAGTTAGTGAAATTAAAGTATAATTAAAAAATTAAATTATATATCTTATGCGCTAACTATTCAGTATTAATTAAAATATAGTTAAGAAATTAAACTACATTTAATTATAATAAAACATGGAGTAATTTATTAATTTTAGAAAACAAATCGGATAATTCGGGTATACCCGATCGGATATCGGGCAACCCGATACCCGATAATCCAAAATCGTAAATAATTCAATTGAACTTATAATTAATTGAATATAAAATTAATTGAGCAATTCAATAGTCCTTAGATTCACTCGATTGTAAATGTAACTTATAGTTAACTAAACATAGAATCAATTGAACTTATAGTTAACTAAACATAGAATGATAGAATCAATTGGACAATTCAATAGTGCTTAGATTTACTAGATTAGAAGGTGTAATTAAACATTTAATTGAACTTATAATCAATTAAACAATTAGATTCACTTGAAATATTTATTTGAATCTAAATTCACCTTAATTGCTCAATTACATCTAAAAATAGAATAAAAAAGGCACATAGATTAATTTGATACAGTTGAGATTTTTTTTATTGATACTACTCAATTCAATTAAATCTTAGATCAAATCGGACAATTCAATAGAGTTTAGTTTCAATTCACTATTAGATATGAATTTTAGATTAAAATTATACACTAATCAGTAATCACTATTGAATTGTTCATTTGAATCTAAAATTCATCTTAATTGTTCAATTATCATTTCCATTAGGATGATTTTCTTTAATACAAATATTTACAAAAATTTCCTTTTAAAAATTATAACAAAGATTCATGCTGTCATGCATCATTATATATTTTAAATTAATAAATAAATTTGGTAATCTATAATTTAATTTTATAATACTCCTAAGAATGAAAAATCTTACTAACACGGCATTTCTCGTACCATCACTAACATGTTCAAGAGATGATATAGGTAGAAAAAACAAGTTAGAAGAGATGGAGATAAAGTCCGTAACTGTGACATAAAATATTCTCTTCAATTTCCAATTTGCTATTAAGTATTAAATCTGCTATTAACTACTGTAGTAATTAAATTTGCTATTAAGTGGAGCAGTAATTAATGCATCATTAATTCAAAATTTAAAATTTGAAAGAGGCTGAATTCTTTATCATCGGTGGAGGGAAACAAAGACTGAAAATGAGGAAAGGATATTTAAGTAATTTTTTAATTTTCTGATACCTCTAAATTGACTAAATTAACCCTGTGTGGCTGGCCATAATGTGGCCATTTAGCATCACCCTTCCAGTTAATGTCTCTGTTTTGACCATTTTGATGTATAAGTAGTACAACATTTATTATATGCTGGCCTCACTTACTAGGAACATGTCTTGTTGTATTTGTTTTTTTGAGAGTTTGAACCTTCTAAAATTGTTGAAATAATGATGCAAATGGGGACAAACAATCAAATGACAAATTAAAATTGAGAAAATAGGTACGATCATAGAATTTCCAATTTACGTAGTCTTTTTAATGTAAAATTGGCAGTGATCTCAACATCAGGATTTCCAACATTAAATCAAACAACTTAACCTGGAAATAGTGGAGTTGGAAATCTTGGCTTCATGTTTAACATATTCCTTTGTTTCTCTTTCACCTCCTTGTATTTCATCTTCACATCTCTGAGAAACTCAAGATTATATCTCCATCTCCATCAACATTAGCATTTAAAAACAAACAATGTTCTTAATATTTATAAAAAAAGTATGCATACCTATTTTGTGGATCAATGGAAAGAGCTCTATTGATATCCTCCCCAGCTTTCTCAAGATCACATGTTCTTATATATGCCTGAGATCGTCTGAACAAAGCCTTAACGTTGCACGAATCGAGCTCAAGAACCTGTTCCATACCTTCAAGATCATCACAATGCATGAAATTACAGAGAAAATAAATAACTAAATTAGACCTTGGTGCAAAGTCTTGATGCACATTCATACTCTCCTAGCTTCAGCTTGCATGCTGCGTTGTTTAAATAGCACAACGCCCTCAAAGAGTTCGCCTCAAGCTTGTCTTGATAGCTGAAGGAATGGCTGTATTCGACGTAGTTTAAGGCCTGCAGAGTGACTAAACAATCAGCACAAGATATGATGTTAATTTACAATCTACGTATGCAAAATTAGTTGGTTAGATATCACATTCCTTGTCATACTTATTTGAGGCAAGTTGAAATTTCCCATTTTGGAAAAGTGTGTTTCCCTCTTGTTTCTTTGATTTGCACATTGCTATTCTTTCATGAGTATCCATTTTCCAAAAGGGCTTCTCCTGAAACATAATTTGGTGGAAATTGTTGATAAAAAGAGTGGAAAATCTATGATTTTTTTTTTGGAGTAGAATGTTTCCTTTGGCACCTTGATGAAGTCAACAATTTTGATTTGATAATGCAATGAATTTTCTGCAGATTTGATCTTCACTTCAGCTTCTTCTCCTTTCTTCATCGTCATCACAGCTCTGTCCAAACCTTCATCGATTTCCTCTGCAGAAGAATGGGCAATTTCATTACAAGAAAATGACAAATTAATGAAGAAAGTGAAGAAGAAGGAAGCAATGATCATGCAATGTAGCTAGGAAGGCACCTTCTTCTCCACACACATACTCGAAGGGCTCGTCTTCTGATCCACGTCTTTCCAGAACCGTGCCATCTTCGAGTTTCTTGAGGACAACCACTGCATAAACTGATCTTGAGCCAATTGGGACAGAAAGCTAGAAGACGATCACAAGTTGAGAATCATCATGATCATCATCACCTCTTGCAAGGGATCCCTCCTTGGCACGATCAAATCCTTCGCCCTTCTTCGTGATCTTCTTTAGGACTGTGCTGTCTCCCTTGGCACAAATGACAGCATTCCATGACACTAGCTCAAGATGGATGATCAAATCTCGATGTGGTGGTGGTGGCATTTCATCATTTATTAAACTCTGAATCAGGCCATCTAGAAATTCACTATGTAGTTGAGAGTCAAATTTGTGGTAAGTTTTAGATGCCAACTATGCAACATTAATAATTGATAAGAAACATAAGTAACATACAAGAAAACTTCACAGATAGCTCAGCTTTCTCTCCCTTCCTCATAGTTCTCACAGCTTTGCTCATTGCAGGGCACAGATGGCCTAATTCAGCATAACCAATCAATCTAAATTCTTCAAATCAAATATTTTAATAACAAAAATCTAGAATTCATAACAACTCACCATTTGTCAAAGAGAACTCCAACCCTTCATCACATTTGGAGACAACTACCCCATTCTCATCTTTAGCTATATACTTAACTACAACAAACCAAATAATCAAGAACAAGGGAAGGAGGGAGGTAGAGAAAGAGAGAGAGTTAAGAAAGCTAACCAAAGACTTCATCTTTTTCATTTGGAGTAGCCCACCCCTCTCCTTCCCTCACTATCTTCTTCACAACATCTCCATCCCCACAAACATCCCTAATAGGGCACCAAGATATCAACTCCACATCGAAAACAAGAGTCGAATTCGGAGGTACTAAAGGAGGAGAGCCACTCTCACCATAGGCCAAGAATGGTGGGATAGTGAAGACAGCTCTCTCTCCCTTTCTCATTGTCCCAATCCCTTCATCCAACCCCTTAATCACCTCACCTGTTCACAAAAACACCCTTTTCACCTCGCAATAAAAAAAACACGAAAAACAACACAATCACACAAACTTTAGATGATGGAAAAGGGAAAACAAGCATACAATGTCCTAATCTGAACTTGAAAGGCCTTCCTCTCTCCCAACTCGAATCGAAGTAGTCTCCTTCTTGCAACCTCACATTGTAATGAACTGAAATCAAGAATCAAACAGAGCACTTCAAGAATCAAGAAACATATTCTAATTTCTAATAATGAGTAGCAAGAAAAAAACCATTAATAAATAAATATGAACAAGATAAATGAGATATTAATAGTAATTTAAATTGAAATAAAAATCTTCCAAAATTAGGAGTCAATTCAAGAGAATATTTTGATGTTCTATGTTAAGTTCTTTCCAACTAAAAGTGGATATCAAGTCTAAAAAAGAAAATACAAATTAAATTTAATTTATATAGTCAAAACATTTATTTATTAACGTGGCAAGTAACAAATTCACAGACACAAAAAAATGATTTAATTCATAAAAATATTATACCTGCAACTTCATCACCTGGGATTGGAGTTTGCCATGAAATACCTTTTTGAATAATCTGTTTGCATAAATGAAGATTTAGGGGAGAGATTGATTTGTGGCAAGAAATTAACGTTTCCTTCTCCATTGCAGTTTTGAGAAGGTGTGTTTTTCTAGAGAGAGAGAGGGATGAGAGATAAGGGTCTGAATCCTTATTGCATTTGAGTTGAGGATAAGTCGTTAGTTTCCCTCCTTTCAGTTGGAAGATAACTAACAAATGGAGTCATTGGGCCTATTTACGTTTAGGTAGTTTTGTTTCTTTGGGCCTGGCCTAATTTAATTTGGGCTAGAATGGATTTCTTTCAAATTGATTTTCTTACAATATTCTGAAAAACGCCACTTTTTGTTGGGCCACTAATTTTATTTTATTCTAGTCGTGCAATTATTATTAATATATTTTAAAATTGGATATTAGTTCAAAATAATTTTCATTTTCAGACTTGGAATCCAATTTTCAATCCAAATTAAATGTTAATCAAAATTCATTCTTGAAGTCATTAATGAATGTTTCTAAAAACAATATACTAATTCCTCCATTATTTTTTCAACTCTTCGAGATTAATATAGCAACATCTTATCAAGATAAGATTTATTTCATAGTAGCATTAAAACCGTAATTACGTCATATATTAACAAAAAAGCATAAAGCAATCAAACCATGCCGATTCAAATAATTTCACAAGTGGGAGTCTGAATCAGACGTTTACAATATGTCTATTCAAAGTGGAAACATATATAGAAAACCACTATCACCAATTTCCCACTAATATTAGTATTATTTTTTTTGAAAAAAAAGAGTCATTTACCATTTCATATCTCCTCAGTAAATTCTTACAACCTCAGTAGTAGTCCACTACAGATTAGAGTACACAACAAAACAACAAAAACCCAAATCAAAATGGGAGGAAAAGAAATTATAAAGAAAAGAAAAATAAATAAAGATGGGTATTATCCATGTCATTTTTTATTATATATTTTGTTCTAGTTGCTTCAGTTAAATTTTAGTGGTATCCACAGTATTTGCAGCTGCAGGGACATTAATCTTTTTTGACTGACTGGTCTGAATTCCATCATGATTTGCTTCAATATCATGAATTATTGGGGTCTCATTTTGAGTGCAATCCTTTATTGGCTCAAGAAATTCCTCAGCTTCCTTCTCTTTATATTCTTTGTATTTTCCCCACAAAACAGAATACAATCCAATCACAATCAAGACTGCTCCAAGAACCCTGGATTCCAAATGAGAAAAACAACAAATTAATAATGTACTAATAAAAAAAAATCAATTGGTAAAAATAATTAAGACAATTACCCTCCAACATAAATCTTCTCAGCCAAGATGAAAGAGCCCATGATGGCTACAATCACCATCATCAATGGACTGAATGCTGTGACAAAAACAGGCCCCCTTTGTTGCATCACCACACCTTGAACATAGTATGCTATCCCTGAGGATATGATACCCTGTCCACCCATATTAATTATATTAATTTAAAAAAATTACTAAAAAAATAAAATAATTACTATAAAGTTAGAGAGTGAGCTCTTACAGCATAGGCAGCAGCTAACAAATTCATGTCCCAACCAATAGTCCAAGAATTTGGTTTGTGTTCCATCACAAATGTGACTGCAATAGATTGAAGTGTGCCCAAGAAACACACAATGGCTGTGAGAGATAGCTGGGCTGTGTATTTCCTCAATGTGATTGCCTATTTAACAATATTCATTATAAATATAAGATTATAACCTTAAAACAAAAAATGATTTAAAAAAAGGTATAACCTGAAGGATGAAGAAGGAAGCCCAAGCAAAAGTGGCAATGATGAGAAGAATTGAGCCCCTGACCCAATCCTTGTCCGCATCTTCTTGATTTGGGGCAGGAACATTTGAGTGAGTGTAGTGTGACCACACCATGTTTATCTCGTGCCCTTTGTAAACTGTCATAAGCATAGCTCCACCAACTGTCACTAGTGTTCCCACCACCTTTGCTTGGCATCTCACCTTCTTCATGTCCACCTTCTCCATCCTAAATTTAATTCATCCAAAACAATAATTAACAGTCTATTTGAGTCCGAATTGTGTATGTCGTTTTGGCCGTACCTGCAGATGACTGCCATGACGAATGTCATGGCCGGGAGCATGTTGCTCATGGCACATGAGAAAGTTGGAGAAGTGAATTTCAGCCCAGCATAGTAGAGATTCTGATCAATCACAGGTCTAATAAACAAGAACTGATTAACTTAAATAAAATAAATAGGAGTATATATATAATTTAAAAAAAACTTACCCAAGAAGTGCAAGAACAAATAGGTGCATGAAAATAGTGAATGTGATCTTTGGTCTCACCTTCCTGTTCCAAAATAATTATAATATCAGTAAGAAAAGAAAGGGGCAATTAATTGATATGATTTGGCAAAAAAAGAAACCTTTCAAGAATGAGGGCAAAAGGAGCAATGACAGCAGTGGCAAAGGCATGTCTGTAGACAACCAAAACATAGTGGCTCATGCCTCTGTTGAGAGAAACTTTGGTAATGATATTCATTCCAGCATACCCAAATTGCAATGATATCATGGCTATGTAAGGTTTAGCCTTGTCATAAAAACTGGTGCAACAACAATTTTTTCCTTCCATTTTGTTTGAGCTGGAGCCTGGAAGAGAAGTGAGGAAAACACTTGAATTGCTTGCGTTTGTCCTAAGGAATGGGTGCTTGGAACTAGGGTATTTGTAAGATTTTTTGGTGGTGGTGGTGGGGTAGGGGTGGGAGTGGGAGTGGTTATTATTTATCTAGTTTTTTTTTGTTTGTTTTTTTTTACTTACAGCTCTCAATCTTATTATTTATCTAGTTTATAATGCATAGATTTTTACTTCACTATCTTTAGTATACTACTAGCATTTAATTTATCTTTTCTATTACAATATTGTCGATTGATCTCTAAAATCAATCTTAATATGAGTACTCTCTTATGCAACTTGATATATGCGTCCATTCTAAATTAATTACAATCAATAAATTTTAATTAAAAATTTATAATTTTTAATTAACCAGTAAGAGTATATGAATTTGAGCATCAGGCCTTCAGCTGAATCTAATTGAATATTCTGATTTTTATGCTTACATCACTACGTGAGTTCCAGGTGGCTTCATCATAATTTGATATTTTTTTTCTTCATAATTAATTAAATTTGTAGGTTCCTTTTGCTATGTTGTTTTTTTTCTCAGAGTGGGTTGAGAGAGTTGCCAAAAAAGATAAAGTTAGAGTTAGTGGTAGCTGATGCCAATTTGCGGGCACCACCTCTTGTCAGCAGTCAGCCCCGATGCCTTTGCTCCGCTACTAGTTTTAGTTCCCAAAATTAATTACTAATTATATTGTGGTTAATTGCTAGGGCTTAGTTTCTTTCTCGTCTAATTTTGTGATTAATCTAATATGCTTTTGGTAAAAAGAATTCATACTAGTACTAGTTTTGATAATTCCAATTTCGTGCATAAGCTTAAAAATACAACTAAATATTAAGGAATTTCAATTTCAGTTTTGATACTATTTTTTAATGGTAAGTATATACCTAAGTGGAGTATATAATAGATTGTATCGTGAAGGCTATAATCAAATGGATTTATTAGAAAGTTAGGGTAAATCGAAGGCAACTATGAACTATGCATATGGTTGTGAAAGTATAATCACTCATAACTCAATATGTGGTATATATATCTTATTATATTGATTTGATTAAATTCATAATAGGTGCATAGTATTAATGCTCAAGAATTATATAATGGAGTACTAATAATTTGCAGATTTATGTATATAAATGATCAGGTGTTGTAATTATTTCCAACTATGATCTGCTTCCATAGCCAATCTCCAACCACAAAAAAATAATATACTAATTCAATTATTTCACATGATAATATATAGCAACAAAGTTAGTCGGTAGCTAGCCATATTTGGGCATGATTTTGTGTAAAAAAAGTGGACAATTAGGCATAAAGTCATTTCTCACACGATATTTAGCCGGGACTCACTCTATAAGTTATTGTGAGAGATATTATATTATGATGATACTTATAATATACTCTTAGCTCAGTTGGCTCCAGAGTCGGAGATCTGTAACAATGAGCAGGTGTTCGAATCCCACTATCATCGTGAGAAGACTGCCACCTCTCGGGCACAAGCGTGAAGCCTCTGTGGAGGTGGGTCTCCGGTGAGACAGTGGATTGAACTCTCCCCTCTAGTGAGCCGTTGAGTACCGTGATTTAACTTCCCTCACTAATGTCGGGCTGGGAGTGGGGGTGCTGGGTTGGCGATACAACCTTTTTTTTAACAAGGAGTGTCAAATAAATAAAGAAATCTAGAGAAAATATGGCGGTTACATAGGAAATCGCTCATAATCGATGTGTGATTGATGTGTAACTGAAACTTTGAACAATTTTTAATTATTTGACATTTGTTGTAGCTTGTAAATTCTTATTCATCATACATAAACAAAAGAGCTGTATTCTACTACTAGTATTAAATACGTTAGCATAATCCCTTTAATTAGTTGGAGGTGTGTGTACAGTGTACATAAATAGTAGTATGACTCTATTATTTAAATTATGTGTATAGTTTATATTTTATTTGACGTACGTGATAAATATATTTAATTTATCGTCGTGTGTGCCAATATAAAGTCTCCATAATTAATTCCCTCAACTTCATAAAATAGCGATGAAATGGAAAAGAGTAAAAGACCAAGAATGTTGGAGAAAGAACAAAACTTGTAGAATCTACTAGAGCTTTAATAAGCAATCACGACATATCAATTATTGTTACTTTTACATTAAAATCATATAAAACGAACTAAGAAAAAGAAAAATTGAGTAGAAAAGTTAATAGATATGCATCTTGTAAAGTAGGTTTAGGTACCAAATAAGAATATTATTTCAATTTAATAATTAAAAAAAGAATGTTATCTCATTGTTACAAAATTCCGAAATAAGAGCATCCATGCAATTGCACAACTAAATTTGTTTCTCCGGAACAAGAAAAAAGGCCACAAAAGGCACCACTCAAAAGCATTCCACCTTTTTTTAATCATAAACTTAAAAACAAAAGCTTTTAATAATCACAAATTATTTCAAAAGAAGAAAAGAAAAGAATGTTTTCTCTCCGTTCTTTTTCATAACACGAGCAACAAAAAAAAGTTAAACCAATAAAAGTAGACTCGTTGTTTTTTGTGCTCTTTATTAAAATACCTTTTACGAAATATATATAATAAAAAAATGAAAAATAAAATAATTTTAGAGTATTCATTTAATTGTTTATACCATTACCTCAAGTTTCACTATAGCTTATTTGGGAAGAAAATAACAAGAGCTAAAATCTTGAAACATAAATGAAAAATAGAGGAACTCTAATCTATTTTTTAAGTTTTCATCAAGTAAAAGGTTATTCTTAATTAACTTCTAACCCAAATTTTGAGCACTGCATGATGAATTTTACCTTAAATTTAAAAATATTAGTATGTGCTTTTCTCTGTTACTCATTTACTAGGTCGATTAACAATTTTAGGCAAATTAAAAAGTTTTTCAAACTTTCGTTGATTTTTTAATTTAGTATTTAACAAATCATTTATATGTAGGCGTATCATTATTTTGATGCATCTTTATTCAAGATAAACAATCCGAATTGATCAAAAAATTTGGCTTAGACTATTAAGTGAATAGTTTAAAAGTTCATATAAGTGTGTATTGGCTGAGATAAAAAAAAAACTTGAGTTCGAGCCCAGCATATATACCAACGTAAGTTTTATATTTCTATTCATTTATCATAAAAAAGTCGCCATGAACTTAAAGTTCATTCTATAATTTATTTAAAATATAGATAGTATAATACTAGAGAGCATAAAGCTGTATAATTCCAAGAAATAAAAGTGGAAATTAATTAGTGGATTCTGTAATGCATCGCGACCAATCCTAACGAGTTCATAAACCCATGGTATAATTGATTAATATTGGACCTTTTGAATAAATTATTATGATATTCGTGTGTAGTACAGGGCTCATCAATCAAGTATGTTAGTTTAATATTTATTTTTATATATGTCATTTTTTATTGAAGGTATTTCGATTATGGTAGTACCAATTTTCACCAACAAAAAGCTCGAATTATTGAGGGCAAGGGACAAATATCGCATTCAAGAAAAAAGAAAAAGAAAAAGAAAAGTTATGGTCAAAGATTCAGTTGGTTTGATTTGTTAGTGCAATTCATTTTATTTCAATCATATAAGAAAAGCTATGGCTTTTAAATATTTTTGTTTTTTTCTTTACATGCATGTACTTCAATCAATATGCATAAATAATTAGTACTCCATTTAGATTAAATACGATCAGTTCTTAGTTCTTTAATAAGTTGGAACAATTTTGAGTAGGCTAATAACTAAAATAATTCCGAAATATTTATAAACATATTTTTCCATTCATATATTTTCATGTGGTTATTCTATTAATTGTAAATAAGAATGGAAGTTTAAAGTTTTTTTTATTGTTAATGCGGCACTATGCATATATACTAATTCTATAGAATGTTTGGATTGAAAAAACAAATAGATTCTTCCAAATGAGTAGTAATTGGTAAAATAGTTGTGTTTTAGCAATTCCGAATGTATACATATTGTATTTATGAGAATATTCATATTCTACTATTGTATAATAAGATTATTAGTATCATACATATTGGGAAATTAGTCAGCTTTTATGTTTTGAAAATAAATATATCTTGTCCTTCAAGTCGATAAGTTTTTCAAACTAATTAAGGATATGGTATTTTCCTACTCGTTAACCCTTTATTTTTTAATTACCTAATAAAGAAGAAAAATTTAAGATATTTCTTCATGGACATGGCAAGTCCATAAAAACTACTTGGCCCAGTATGATTTTTATATTTTTGACCAACTTTTAGGGTCTTTTTACCTTGTACTATATCCGTCCCTGAAAATTTATCATTTATTTTCCATTTTCATTCATTCCTAAAAATTTGTCATATTTAGTGGATCCATATTCCACTAACTAGATCCCACTCACATTTTATTATAAAACTAGGAGTATATAAAAGTAGGACTCACATTACATTAATTTTTTCAATCCATTTTCTATTAAATTTCTTAAAATCTGTGTCGAGTCAAATGGTAACAAATTATAAGAGATGGAGGGAGTAAGTTATTTCAAAAAAGAATTTTTATAGGGATTTTACATGCGTTTATTTTGCAAGTTAATGGGTCGTCAAAGTCAGAACAACCTTAGGCCTGAGCTTTTTTCATGTAGTAATAAAATTGCGAACCAAAAATCTATCAAAAAATTTTATATGCTCCAAATGTAGTTATAAAATCTAACTTTATCTTGACTTGTCATATCTATCATCCAAAAATAGACAAATGAAATTATTTTTCGTAGATTAAATTTATAGCTTAATTAGGAACGCTATAGCATTTTATGAATTAAGAAAACTATCGTTGTATCCAGCACGTGTTTACCCCATACATTGATGGTTTAATATAATTGCATATATCAGATAACCGATCATTTTTAACCAAAGTAATAGACAGAAGCTTTAAATTTTTAGTCAAACTCTTGATCCATAAAATTGAATAAATAGATAATGAAGCGTTGTTTTATTATTTTCGAAGTGAAATCCGACCTAAAACTATGTCTCGATTGTGAAAATACACTTTATTTCTCTTTCTTTCTTTTTGTAACTTTAAAGAAAGTACAATCCTTTTTTATTAAAAAAATTTTGAAAGATAGAGGGAGAAAGGAGATGAAAATTTCAACCATTTAGAGGTTTGGACGATAAGAATATGAATTTTGATGAGTCACAAGTCACATTGCAACACCAATAATTACTAATATCTTTATTTTGGGTTTCGATAATTGTAGTCGTTGTTCGTACGTAAATACATAAACGCTTTGAATTATATAATGTATTTGTTATCATAGATTGCAACATCAAATAAAAGGGTTGAGAAACAATCGACTTTCCCCCCCTTTTTAACCAACCAAACACATGGCCTAACAAATGTCTACAAATGGAAAATGAATCCAATAATATTCATGACAATTAGGTGGAGCGTGAGTGATTGCCAATATCCTCACTCAACCAAATTAATCAAAAGAGAGTCTAAATCCTTCACTTGGTGTAATAATCATTATCCAAAAATTTACACCCACAAAAAATAAAAAAATGTATAAGTATATTCCAAAGGTCTAAAGTTTCAGTCACTTTTCATACTTGAATACGTAAAGATATCGGGAATTACATGGATCTCAAATAGTAAAAAAAACGCATTTTACATGAATATTTTTCTTTAAAGAAATATAACTCTAAAAGAATTCGATTTTTCTGGTCCCGAGAAGTTGAACTTGCTACCTGTTCAAGTATGATATGGGATTTAAAAATATCAACAATCTAGCTTTAAGTTCTGATATATTTCAAAATTAACAATACTCTATATTTGAAAAAAATCTACATTGCGTGTGGCTTTTATCAAATCATTATTGATTTGGGCTTTTACTAGTTAAGTGGGCTTTACGTAATCCTCGTGATTTATGTACTTTGATATATTTGAGGTTTAACAACCAAAATAAACTGCTCATAAATTTTAGTAGTGCACCTATCTCATTGCATTTCCAAGTATAAATTTCTGCTGAGGGCCTGTTTACTTTGTTATTTAGGATTTTGGAAGAAAAGGTAGAGCTTCAGTTTTCAGTTCCGGTTTCATGGTGGACCATTTTTGGAACGGCCCTTCTGTTGACATTAATATTTACATGTTAATAGAAGACATATCTATGTCAACTACATTTCAATTTAAGAAAGTTATCAACTAATCATATACTTTCTCATAATATATCAAATTTATGTAATGATAATGGTCATAAATTAGTTTTCGAAAAATTAATTAAGTCGCACCTAGTTCCCATAAAATCCAAACACGGCATACTTACAAACATGCAAATACAACATAGTACAACCAAATCACTCTATTTCCTGATGACCATCTCTGCTTCCCTATCATCATCAGCACACTCAACATCTCCCTCATTTTTATCAGTTATTTGTATAGATTTTCACTTGTAAAAACATGCACATACAACATAGTACACCAAATTCACAGCCTGCACTCCACTCACCAGCCAATGGTCACACTCCAATTTCCCCCTATTAAGGTTTATGTCCGGAAGCCAATTCCTTTTCTCTCCACTGTACCGATGCACCAACGTCACCATCAACGTGCTAACGTAATTCCCGATCGCGATCGCTATCCAATACAGCGCCGCTGCCGTGCTCCTCATGCTCTCGGGCGACTGGTCGTACAGGAACTCGATGTGCCCCACCAATGAAAACACATCAGCTAGTCCGTGCAGGCAGTACTGCGGGACTAGCCAGAAGGCGCTGATTGGTATGATGGTCGTGGGGCGATCGAGTAGGTTGTGCTCGGTCGCCACATTTTCCTCTTGATCTCGACTAGCCCCGAGACTAGGGAGGATAGGACTCCCATCCCCAAGCCTATTCCCATCCTCTGCAGGCACATGCCTGCAGGGTGGCCGGTCATGCGTCTGGCTAAGGGGACGAAAACGCGCTCGTAGACCGGGAGGGCTAGGATGATGGTTAGGGTTGAGAATATCAACATTGTGGCCGGTGGGATCTTGAAGGATGACAATATGTGACGGTCCATCGTTCGAGCTTGTTGGATGGTGAAGTTGTTTATCTGGGAATGTGAGGCCACTTGTAAGATGGTCGCCGCCCATATTGGCACGAGGCTGGCAATGGTCTTCAGCTCTTCGACTCTGTGGACCGTTGCCAGTCTCCACAAGTTGGCCCGCCCTGACGAACCCTTCATGTCCGAATCAAATGGTATGGCGGCCCGATCTAAGCATCTTTCAATAAAGTCAACAAACATAACCATAAGTCATCAATGTAGAATGACTTTTAAAGACGTTACGCGCTAGACTGGCGCCTAACGTCTTTTCACAATAATATCCTTTGAAGAATCAATAACATAAAAAGTAAATGCCCCCTTAAATAAAGCACTAGTACGAGCTTTTAAAACTTACTTAAACTGGTCCGAGTGGAGAAGCCGGCCATTGGTTGAGATATCAACATCAAGATCTTTGTTGTGATATAGGGTAGTCGGATCATCCGGTAGGATGGCTTTCCTCTTCCTCACAGCCGCAATAATCACTTGAGCAGCTCGAACGAAAGGGCTTCCAACGGGCTTGATCTTCTTGTACTAACGGGACCCAAGAACGACGACGATGACAGACAAAGCTAAGGCGATGGTAGGAATCCCGAGCCCCAAAGACCAACTAACATTGTCTTGGATATAAACAACAACAGTTAGAGCAAGTAAAGAGGCAAACCCCATACAGAAATAGTACCAATTGAAGAGATTCCACTTCCTAGACTCTGTTTTTGCTCTGCTCATATCAAACTGATCAGCAGCAAATGTCACCACACACGGCCTAATCTCACCCGTGCCCAACGACGTGAGGAGGAGGGCAAGGTAGAGCACCCAAAGCTGCTATTAGAGGCCTCAACGCAGTTCTCTTGAGTCGGGCATGGAGGGGGACGGAGCTGAGGTAGGGTGGCCGATATCGTGATGGCAACCATCCCCTGCAAGAACAAGCACACGATACACAAACACTTTGTCAACAAGTTTTTTTAGAATGTTTATCGTTTGTTTTTTTATTAGATGGGTAAGGACAGACTAGCTCACCAGCACGTAGATGGAGGAACCAACGGTTATTGTTCAATATCTACCAGCAAACGAGTCAGCGATGATTGGGGTGAAGTTAGAAGTTCCCGTAAAGTTTGCGAGGGTGTTTGATGCCTTGACAAGAGGCAGATTCAGCACCTGAGTCACCTGAGTCAGGTATGTGATCATGTTGGCATGAAAACCGGATGTTGCGAATCTGTCACATGCTTCGTTTGCTGACAAGTAAGGTGTAAGGCTAAAACTTAGAACACATCTATTTGCAACCAAATTTCTTGAAATGCTACATGATTGTAAGATTATGACAGCAGCTTCATTAAAGATTCAGTTTTTTAATTTTCTTGTTCATAATCAGCCTCAAGTTGGGGACAATTATCCAAGCAATTTCAAAATCAAAAGATAGAGATGCATGTGTAAAAAGGGATCAATTCGGTATTATGGGAAGGTTATGTTTGATTACACCATCCATCTCTAAAGCAACCAGTTTTAGGTAAAAACTTATTTTCTATTCCAACTTTTCAATAATGTATGACAACACAGTCTTTCTGTTTTATGACACAAACACACACAAAGCTACATATGAAGGTGGACTTACCAAGAATGAGTCTTTGTTATCACATTCACATAGTAAAGATTAAAGATTGCATCTTTACAACAATCTAAGAAGGTGGGCTACCAAGAATGAACAAATCTCTCACACAGACACATACATAAACAAAACTATAAAATTTCTAAAAGTGTTAACATGGTAATTGAGAGAGAGGCAAACCAAGAATAAATGGCATTGTTCTAACACCACCAAGCTGCTTCTTTTTGTCTGTGATGACATCTTCTTGTTTCGTTTCCTCATCTCCATTTTCGGATTTATTCTTCTTCTCTAACTCTATGTCACAGTTTTCCATTTCTCCAAGTGTCGGATTGCTGCATACAACCCGCATTCACTGTTTATAAGCGGTGGCACACTTAATAATTAAATGTAGATTTACTACTTTTATTCTAGTATTTTTTTTTCATCAGGCGAAACATGTGATGGTTTTGTTTGTTGTCTCATGTCCAAAAGGACATTGTTGCAGTCTCTTATTTAGCTAGTACTCCCTCCGTCCCATAGGAGATGTCACATTTGGGAGATGACACGAGATTTTAGGAGATGTTATTTTGTGTGTTAAGTGGTGAGAGAAAATATAATTTTATAATTGACGTGAGAAGAAACTTTTTCCAAAAGAGAAAGTGTGACATCTAAAAAGAAAAGTGTGACATCTACTATGGGACGGAGGAGTATTATTTATAAGAAAAATTATATCGATAATCTAAAAAGATTTAATCATGTAAATCATGAAAGTTCGTTCCATTCACTCAAGAAACTCTCTCTATCTATTATGGGACATAAATGCCTTGAAAATTAGAATATTACTACAATTTACAATTTTTCTATCTTTAGCTAAAATTATTTGATTATATTAACTAGCTAATCAAATCGTTCAAAAATGAATTATAATAAGTTGGCAAGTGTGGTTAGGGAAATCCTGAGTGGTTAAACTTTGTCAAGACGGTCTCATTTTCCAATTTCGGAAAAAATAATTTTCCGCACAAAAGAAGGAGAGAATTATAAGTTGATAAATTTGTTAAAATAAATTAACACGACGAAACTCACTCCCCGACCAAAAATTAATGAGAATTTTTAAATCAGCACTAAAATGTTATCTTTATAATCAAATTTGAGGTAAAAAAAACATTTCATTTAAAGACCAGACTTCACTTTTTAAATCGGTATTAAAATGTTATCTTTATAATTAAACACGAATGATGGACTAATATGATTCCATCTATATATTATGGGACGTTCGATTTGCAAGATTGTATCCCGAAATTAAATATGAAGTGTGTTTGGCTCATGAGGTTCAATACCACAATTCAATCCTAGATGGATAATCATAGGATAATTAGTCATAACTAATCTCATATCACTAAAATAATCTCACAACTCAATCCAAGATATATCTTGGTACTATATTATCTAGAAAACCGAACACCGCCTATAAATACCACTTTAATAATTTACTACTACTTTCTCCGTCCCAAGGAAGGTGACCCCTTTCCGTAGGCGGCACGGGTTTTATGCAACTTTATTTTGTATGTTAAGGGTGTGATTGGTAGAAATGCAGGGCTTTTATTAAGTTCTCATATAATGGGTTTTCCCAGAATTTTAAATAGCTAATATTGCTTATAATGCGGTTTGGTAGAAAAGTTTTGTGGCTTAATCAGCTTCTTGCCTTATGCCTTTCATACACACAGTCCTAGTGGCTAGTGGGTTATATCGGGGTTTAAAGGAGAGGGGCTAGAAAAAAGGGTTCTAAGGGAAGGGATTTTTTTTTTTATATATATATTTTTTTTAGAGGGAGGTTTCCTACTGCCCTTAGGATTTTGCTACACGCGGTCACTTGGCCCTAGACATCATTCTCTTCTCTCTTTTTTTTATGTGTTTAGCGGAAAGTAGTTCCACTTTAGGCCTTTAACTCACCATTTAAAAGTGCTTTCGTATCTGGCCTTAAGTTTGGGCTTTTCTCTCATACTCGCATCATCTGGGAGGGGTGGTTTCCATTGTTTAGCATGCTTTATTTCCATCAATTCCCCTCACCGTCAGTTTGAAACAGTTGAGTTTTAAGCCCATTCATTCAACACATATCCTAAAAAAAAACGTAACCTAAACTGACTTACTAGGGACTGACTCGACACGCGACAACACATATATACAGTTATACTGGCCATTAGGTTCCCCCCTCCCACTTCATCCTTTCTTGCCCTCAAGTAGCTCAGTGAAGTGGAAAACATGATGGCTAGTATCAAACACATAGAAACACACATAAAACATAGAAAAACACATAACACATGGAAAACATACTACATATGAAAACTTCTCACACTTAGACTATGCAATAGGCTAAGTGGGGGAAGAGTAACTAACATAGAGAGCCTATAGACAAAGTAGAACAAAAAACTAGATATGCAAAACATACTATGTCCACAAAATTTCTCACACTTAGACTATGCAATAGGCTAAGTGGGAGAACAACATTAAAGCACATAAATCATGCTCACACGAAATAAAACATGCAAAAACATACTATATATCAAAAACTTCTCACACTTAGACTATGCAATAGGCTAAGTGGGAGAAGATATAATACTTAACAAACAAAAATCACATAACAGAATGAAAATTTCTAAACAACCTAAACACATATCTGGTGTAAACCCCAGCCTTCTCACACTTAGACTATGAAATAGGCTAAGTGTTATGAAAAGGGGTATACGCATGCTATCACAAACATATTAACACATAAACGTAAAACTGACACACATAGAAAAGAAACTAAAAATTACGATAATCTAAAAGAAAAACTAACTGGTCAGTGTGGAGGTGTGTCATTGCTTCCTTCGGCTCCTCTTCGGGGTGGTGCATTGTGTAGCTGCTGGCTGGGTATTTCAGGAGGTACATCATCGGAGGTGTCATTCTCTTTTTCTTATGATTCTTGAAAGTCCCCATGATTTTCCTCTTTTCCATGGGCCGCAGACGATGGTTAGAGGGGTCCTATCCTCCTGATCTTCATCGCTCGAAATCTCCATTGCCTTAGATGCAGTGGTTGCCCCTGTCTTCTTTGCCATCCCATGCCCGAGGTATCTTTTCGATACACGCGTCGGCCTCTGCTTCTCCTTCAGCTCATCCCTCAATACCAACTTCCACTTTACCGGTTCGGGTTTCGTCAAGGTTGACTTTTCTGCCACAGACGGGGCAGTAGGGACTTGTGGTTCCGTTTCCATCACTTTCTCGGACTCCCCCTTCTCTATTGGCTTGGCGGGTTCCTCCTCTGGTTCTCTTATCGGCTCTGCTGGGCTCTTATCTCCTACTGCCTCAGATGCGAGGTCTGGACCCTCAGCCATCTTGGCAACATTCTCCTCTTCAGCTGCGGATATTGATTCTGATTCACTCTTGATGGTTGTGCAGCAATCTTCCTCAATGTTCGCATCCAAGTCAACAGGCAAGGCAGTGGTTAATCCTGAATGAGTGGTGACTGGATCTACCCCTTCTCTCCTTAGCCAGTTGGACTCGGTGTCTTTAAACTGCGGAACACAAAAAATAAAAAAAAGTTTATTTACAATATTTACACCAAAATTCTTAACAAAAGCACATGATACGCCATCCATCCCCGGCAACGGCGCCATTTGACAAGACGAGGTTTTTATTGGCGGCGACTCTTGCGTGTGCGTGTCAACTGGCCAGGAGGGTCCCTAGACCTAGCTGTGTCGTTGGGTCTGTGCCTAAAATCTCCTGTCAACAAAAATACCTCAACCCACTTCTACTGGCTAGTATAGTGGAGTAAGGGTCGATCCCACAGAGATGGATGTAGGCGAAGTGCAATTGCAAAGACATTTTGGAAGGGTTGGTTAGCTACCACGCTTTTGGGGTTGAGTTCTACCTAGGCGTAAAATTAAAATGAGACTCTACCTATACTGGCCAGTAGGTAACTAAATGCTTAATGCTATTGGATGTGTACGTGAATGTGAAAGTTGGACACCTAGTTATGCATATGAGAAGCTACTAGATGAAACTTACTAAAAATGGCTAGACAAAAGGTAAAGGGAATCAAAGGACATACTGGTTGCTGGGTTTGCAGAAAAGCTGAAAAAAGTGCAAGTACAAAAGCAACATATCTTTGATTGTGACATTTTCTTCTTCACCAAGCTAAACTAACCAGATCTAACAAACTCCATTGATGAATGCTCAAGTTCAAAAATTCGTAAATGCAATATTTAACTTGAAATTGAGAACGAAAGCAAGAAAAACTGAAATTTACGCATACTGGTCAACAGGACAAGGTGACAGAAACAAGTAGAAACGAATTCCATGCATTTTTGAGAGATTTAAATCGATTAAAACTTGTAAACACTTAAGGAAAGATTAGATCTAACTAAGCTAGGTAGATTCAAGCACTTAAGCAACAGAAATCAACATAAAACTACCATGTTTACCAGATCTAGCTAACTAGATAGATTTAAAGCAATAACAAAGCTGAAACTCAAATAAAACCATAAAAACTTAACTTCATTCAAACATTCAAACCAAAAGATGCTTCAAACAGATTAACTACTAAAATCCGAGACAAATGCAAGTAAAACAAGTTCTTAAACTAAGAAGGCATTAAAAGAAAGCATGTAAATGGCTGATGGCTTCTTCTGAAACTGGAACTGGACTACGGCGGCTTGGATCTCTTTCATTTCAAATCCCACAACTCCTAGGAGACGACGGCATGTATGGCGCGACGACGATGGTGTGTCGACACAGAAGAGATGCATCAACGCAGAGGGAGGGATAGTTTTATCGGCCGTAAAGAGATTAGAGAAGAACACGACGAAGATTACTAAAATCTACCAGAGGGCTTCCAAGATCCTAGCAATAAATTTTATGAGCTTTCAACAGCAACATGGTGAACCAGAGAACAAAACACTGAAAGCATGCAGTGGAATTCATGAAGAAGAAGAAAGACAAATGCAGATATGCTAAAAATATGTAGAAGTCACTATTATTCATTGATTGATTTTGGTGGATGCAAGATTCCTTACATATACACCATATTCGAACAATCTAGAATCTTGCACTAAACACAACTGGTACAAGATTAAAGCATGTTTATAACTTAATCAAAACTAACTCTGCAAACTATTCTTCTTCTTTAATCCTTTGATCACCACGTCTCTCCAAGTACAAATGTGGTCCTCCACCTTAGCTGTCGACATCGGTTGATGCACTGCTTCAACTCGTGTGAGGCTGGTGATTGGTTTCTCTTGTGCACTAAGTATTGCATCCACACTTGATGCATCCACACTCTGATCATCAAGACTTAACAACTTGACATTGCACACTTTGACTGAATCATCTTTACTATCACTTCCAACACGCCCCCTCAAACCGAGCGAGGCTAAGGACACAACACCTAGTCTTTCCCTTAGCTTCACGAAGGGTTGATGGCTCAATGGCTTTGTAAATATATCTGCTATTTGATCCACCGTCGGTACATGTCTCAACTCAAGTTCTTTTCCCAGAACTTTATCACGGACAAAGTGAATATCCAACTCAATGTGCTTAGTTCTTGCATGAAGAACAGGGTTTGATGCCAAAGCAATGGCACTCATATTATCCACCCAAATCACTAGACTTCCTTTCTTTTTTATCTTCAACTCACTGAGCATTGATGATAGCCAAGTAACTTCTGCAGCAGCTTAAGCTAAACTTCTATACTCAGCCTCTGTGCTAGATCTAGCCACCACCGTTTGTTTTTTAACACACCATGAGACAAGATTTCTTCCATGATAAGCACACACTCCTGTGGTAGACCTTCTATCATCTATATCAGCTGCCCAATCTGAATCCGAAAAGGCTGAAACATCTCCATTAGACTTCCTAATTTGAATGCCATAATCCAATGTTCCTGATAGATATCTTAAAATTCTCTTTACAGCCTTCCAGTGTGTATCCAGTGGATCTGCCATGTATTGACTCACCTTATTTATAGCAAAATTGATGTCAGGTCTAGTGATTGTGGCATATTGCAAAGCACGCACGATGCTTCTATAAAGCTTTGGATCACTCACTGCATTTCCACAATGTTTATTCTGAACTTGAGATCATTGGAGTTGGACACCCTTTAGCACCTGTCATGTTAGCTTTCTTTAGAAGATCTTTGATGTAGTTGGACTGACAAAGATGCAGGCCACCGTCAGTAGTCTTGACTACTTCAACACCTAGAAACAAGTTCACCTCCCCAAGATCTTTTAAAGAGAAAGAAGAGTTTAGTTGATAGATCACTTTTTGTATTGAAGGTTGAGAATTTCCTGTAATGAGCATGTCATCTACATAGATAAGTAAATAGATGATCTCATCACCCCTCTGCCTAATGAACATGGAAGCATCAGCTTTAGATTGAGAGAAACCAAGACTGAGTAGAACAAAGTGTACAGTGAAGAACCATGCTCTAGAAGCTCAAGTCCAGTATAGAGGAAATGCACCGCAACATCAGAATCAAGGATTTTTCAATCTCTCAGCTCATCTGGTGCAATCAGTACCAAGGTCTCCATCAGCCACCTTCTCTGTTGGAACTCCATCAGAGTACAGTTATGATTCAAATGCTGCTTCAAGCTGGTATCCGGACTCAGGAGCTACACACCATGTGTTGATCTCAGCAATCTCAACATAAGCACTGCCTACACAGGAGGTAAGAATCTCTTGCTTGGGAATGGGGATGCTGTTAATATTGCAAATGTTGGAGAAAGTGTTTTTAAATCTCACTCGGCTAACAGAAAACTTCACCTCAAAAATCTTTTGCATGTTCCTAACATCACTAAAAATCTCCTGAGTGTATCTAAGTTTGCTCAAGATAATTCTGTTTTCTTTGAGTTTCACCCAAATTTTTGTCTTGTTAAGGATTTGAGAACCAAGGAAATTGTGCTCAAAGGAACTCTTGAAAAAGGCTTGTATCATTTCCTAGTTGATCACACTCCAATCAAGCGAGACACCTTCCCCATCATCTCTTCTTCAAGCCCAGAAAGTCCAGCAGTTCATTCCCTAAGCCTGAGCAGCCCACAATCCAGCAGTAGTTCCAGTCAATCTTCTAGTCTAGATTTGTACTTGTGGCATAGTAGACTAGGACATCCTACTCTAGATGTGGTTAAACTTGCTCTTAACAGTTGTAATATTCCTTATCATGCAATGAAAGTCTCTTCTCTTTGTTATCCCTGCTGTGTATCAAAAGCTCATAAACTGTCATATCCACAGTCATTCTCTCAACATAATTCACCTCTTGAACTTGTTCATAGTGACCTTTGGGGGCCATCACCAATTAAATCTAGAAATGGATATTCATATTATGTCTCATTCATTGACCATTTTTCTAGATATACTTGGATTTTTCTCCTCAAACACAAAAATGATCTAGTCACTGTCTTCAAGCAGTTTAAAGCTGTTAGTGAAAATCTCTTAGGATCAAAAATAAAAATCTTATAATCTGACTGGGGAGGTGAGTTTCAAGGTCTAGTTCGTTTTCTAAAAGAGAGTGGCATTGTTCATCATGTTTCTTGTCCTTATACACCACAACAAAATGGCCTAGCAGAGAGAAAACATAGACATATTGTTGAAACTGGTTTGGCCTTGTTAGCTCAATCCTTTCTTCCTCAAAAATTTTGGGATGATGCCTTTGTGACAGCCGTTTACTTGATTAATCTCATGCCATCTAAGGTCATCAACAACTCTTCACCACATGAAAAACTCTTCCTTAAGAAACCTGGCTCTGATACCATGAAAGCATGCAGTGGAATTCATGAAGAAGAAAGACAAATGCAGATATGCTAAAAATATGTAGAAGTCACTATTATTCATTGATTGATTTTGGTGGATGCAAGATTCCTTACATATACACCATATTCGAACAATCTAGAATCTTGCACTAAACACAACTGGTACAAGATTAAAGCATGTTTATAACTTAATCAAAACTAACTCTGCAAACTATTCTTCTTCTTTAATCCTTTGATCACCACGTCTCTCCAAGTACAAATGTGGTCCTCCACCTTAGCTGTCGACATTGGTTGATGCACTGCTTCAACTCGTGCGAGGCTGGTGATTGGTTTCTCTTGTGCACTAAGCATTGCATCCACACTTGATGCATCCACACTCTGATCATCAAGACTTAACAACTTGACATTGCACACTTTGACTGGATCATCTTTACTATCACTTCCAACAAACACTACTAAAAACACGACAGCAGATATAGACGAGGCTAGTGAAATGTCAAGTATTCTACAGTTTTGTTTCGTTTCATCGATGCTTCACAGTTCAGATTTCTTTTCAGAGTTCGAAAGGCAACTTTGACACATCTAATCAGAGAGGCATACGGTTTTCAAGAACGCGTAAATGTGGCGACAGCAATTTCACCATCACTCGAGTCATTTGCCTGCGAACGTTGCTGCAACACAAATTGAGATGCACGCAGACAGCAAGCTAACCAATACCAAAACACAGATAATCACTAAAGAAAGCCAACTAGCTTTGAACATTTCAACACGTGCAAGAAAATGTCATGTCTCTAGCAATTATGCAATTCAAAATTGAAAAAAATGGAAACTATGCCAATGATCTAAGCAGGCAAGAATTTTGCAACTCCAATCAAGAATAACTGTCAAAATATTAACCGGTAAGCTTCAAGTCTCCATCATCCCATACCTTAAATATGGTATAAATCACTTAACGGTACACATAAAAGGTCTTCACTGACGAGAACGAAAGTTCCTTATTCCTGGCTGTTTGGCCATTGGTCAAGCACCGAACATCCAGGACGTTTAACTATCTCATCAGTACATAGACACGTGAAAACTGATAAGTCATCATCAGAACCCTATTACGTAAACGTAGGATGCAAATGCGCACATAGACCTCAATCATGCTAATTTAATCAAACACGAGAAAAAGAATAAATAGTCCATCACAAACTATATTCTGATATAAAAAATTAGAACGAGCTATATAAAGAGATCCAATCGAAGATTTAATGGAATACTTGAAAATATTTTAGCCGGTCCAAACCACTGCAGATATATCTCAGTTGAAATCTCTCAATCGTTTCTTTAGAACGTCCATGGACTTCTTTCTTGCACTTTGCTTCGAGGCTCTATTCGAAAGGCTGCCAAAGATTCCATCAGCCGAATCCTTGTACTTCTCGCAGATGGTAGCCACCTTTTTATAGTCCAAAGTGTTGTAGTTCTTTTCTCGTATCACGGGATTCATGAAGTTTTCTGGCTGACTGCTTAAGAGGAGGTTGATCAATTGTCTGGCTTCTACTAAGCAGCTCCGGAAGCTCCCGTCTCTGTATATCTCATGCAGTCCAGTCGAGTGGAACCTTTCGTCCGCGAAAGTTTCCAGCGCCTTCAAGTCCATGTTGATCGACATCACCGCGTTAACACTGAACCTCTTAATACTATCGCTGAGGAAAGTCCCCACGATAGAGTTGGATATGTGTTCGAGAGCGCCACTCCCGACTTTGTACAGCGCGTCCAAGGGTAGGATCTGCTGAGCAGTTGACATGACCGTCTCGAGATATATCACGACCTCGTTGACATACTCATTTCCGAGCCCCGTCGCCTCGTCGGACGTCCAATTCACGTTCTCCGTGAGTTTCATGAACTCGTCAAGTTTCGAGTTTACCAGAGTGAGAAGCGCCATGTAAGCGGCATCCCTCGAGGTTTTAAGCACGATCTTGGCCGTTAAACCGCATTGTGGCCTGTCAATCGACCTCACTGGGATTCCACATTGCTGAGCGGCGTGCTGGATGAAATAATCACAGGCTCTCTCTAGAACAGATATGTTGGCAGCGATCTGCATCGCCTGGGACACGCCGGTGCTGCTGCTGTGGATTGTCCGGAGCAAGACCTCGTTCAAGACGTCAATCAAGAGTTTGTCGAGGTACTTGCGAACGAAGTCAAAGTAGTTCATCTGTGCCCCATAAGACAAGTAATTAACCGAATCCTTGATGAAGGATCGAACAATGCGACAGCAGTCGGGCACCATGGAAGAAAATGGAGCAATATAAGGGAATGCCGGCATTATATCCGAGCTTTGGAGATGAAACAGGAGCACATTTGCCTGGTATTCGGACTCCTTCTTCATCACCATCTGTTCATATGTGTCGCTAGCAAATATATCAGTGATCTGTTGCCGACACTCTGCTAGAAGAAGTTCATGGTATTTTTCACGACTGCTGTTTAAAGTTTCCAGAATCGTGGAAACTTCATAACCATATTGCCTCAGTGTTGCTCCAAAAAGAGTCACATAGTCCTTGACGAGGAGGAGGTGACTCGCTGCATCCATTTGGGAGAACTGTTCCTCTAAGACCGCAGTCACTCTAGCCACAGCCGTTTCCCACATCATGTCAAGCTCAGTTGGCGACAGCAGCCCCCCGGCAGTCCTCAAAACTCGATCTTCTACGATGAAATAACCAGCAGTATGAGCCAAAAAGGTCTGATGTGATTCAAGAAAAGGCTGGTTTGATGAGATTTGCAAGTCTGATTTCAGCTGCAGCAGACGATTCTTGTAATAATACTCACGAAACTGCTCTTGGATCCCGAGGCAATTGTGGATATGAAACGCTCGATAAAGCGGGGTGAGGTCAAATTTCAAAACAGAATTCTCATCAATTTCTTCGACGTCTAAAGCATAGGTGAAATCTTCTATGCCCAAGCAGCTTTGCTCCTCAGCTTTCCTTTGACGAGCCAGCATATCCTCTTCCCTCTGACGAGCAGATGCAGCATATTGTATAGCAGTCTGTCCGATACTCTTTGAAGAGCTCCGTATGTTAACTAGCCACTCGTTAACTTCGGAGCACACCTTCTTCTCAACATGAGATTTCAACATAGGTATTCTCCTCTCTATCAGCGTCTTCAAAGCCTTAGCTGGGATACTCTGCAAATAATCCTTCTCAATCAAATCAACAGCTTTTAAAGCTGGATAGAATCGCCCTTCAGAGATGTGATTATTACACTTCACACAGAGATCCAACACTTGCACACAGTACTTCGACATCTTAATGGCGTCAGTCACATTCTTCTTAATCGAGTAAGAATCAAGAAGCTCCTCGAACTTTGTGAGCAAGGCGCTTCCAACTTGCTGCAACGTCGAGTTATCAGTTGACAGCTCACTTTTCAGCTCCTCCGCATCAACCAAGACACCACGTAGCTCATCGACTGCAACAATAAATTCCTCATAATGGAGCTTGCAAAGCTCCTCAATTTCAACTTCCTTCTTCTTAACCAAGTGCTTGAGCTGCTGCAAGAGGGCTTCAGGCTTCCCCGTCTCAAATGCAAGCCTAACCATCGGCCCCATATCATCCCCATTGCTTACCAAGGTTGCAAGAACCGAGTCTTCACCCGTGTCCCCACCGTTCTCAGTCACATTTCTCTTATTTCTACCACTCATTTTTCAAAATCTTCTTGTCAAATGACCTGCATTGATCAAAAGTCCATATGCTTCTTGAATTAGAACTCCTACTATTGTTCACATTATCATTAAATTCTACACTCCACTACTTACATACAGACTGCAAAATTCGAAGAATTGCGATCAACTAAAAAAAAAACAAAGGCAGCATAACAAGAAGAAACTTAACAATAATGACTTCCAATCACCAAAAAAACAAAAAAATTTAAATTCGAACTTTCTGCATTGATCAAAACCCCAAATACATGCTTCTTGAATCAGAACTCCAATTTTTTTTTACATAACTCTTAAACCGGAAAGGCAACATAACAAGATGGAACCCTAAGGTTATGGCTTCCAATTTACAAAAAAAAAAAAAACTGAGTTTCTAAATTTTAAGGTTCTCACTATAATTGCACACAATAGAACAAGACAAATAGCTCAAAAAACCCAAAATGAGTACTAAATTTGGGACGATACACACAATTTAATATTGGATCCATTTCCTTTCCAAATTCTAGCCAATTCAAATTCAAATAGCATAAAACAAACAAACAAACTAAAACAAGACAATCTCAAAGAGCTCCCATCAAAGAAAACAGAAAGAGTACAGAAAATACTCAAATTTTCCAAAAAAAAAAGATCAAATTTTTACCTGAAACAGTACAAGAAAATCAAAGCCCTCGATCTCAATCACAATCAAGAAACGAATCCCAGCACAATTCCCTTTCCCTTTAGAAATGCGTGGCGAGACCTTCTCTATCTCATTCTTTCTTGAATGTTAAAGCCAAATTGGTGTCGATGTTGTTTATGTGTGTGCAGTAGGATTCAGGACAATCATTCTTAGGCGGATTTTGCCACAATGCCAAATTTGGAATCTGAAGCATAGGTATATAAATAAGGAGAGAGGCGACAAACATTCTTGGATCAAAAAATAGTCCGTCACTCCTAATTTTATGTCTTTTTTGTTTAATGAGAAAAAATAGTAGTCTTTCTTTTTTTCATATATTTACTCTTTTATTTCCAAATATTGGCACATTAATTTTGTAGTCGAGTTTGAAACATTTTAGTCTTATCTATATTTATTATATTTAATAGAGAGCAGTTATAGGTATGGATTTAGGGTTTTCAAAAATCAAAACAGTGACCAAGAGAGTATCTATACAGTTATATAGATTTAGGGTCTTCGAAAATCTAAATAGTGATAAGAGAGTACTTATATACAGAGAATTGCTAGAAGGAGATGGCGAGAAGATATCTTGAGCTGCATCAAGGAAAATGCAGCTCATATAGCTGAGACGTGCGTACGACTAACAAACTCAAGCAACAATCTAACTAACTCTCAATTCCATGCTTCGCGCTCACAAATCCTCTTTTATCCACGTGTACATCCATGCACGCTTATTTAGCTTGCCTCTTTCACGTGCTTATTGAATACTATTTCACGTGCCAATAGTCTTCAAGATCAAATTTAGGTAATATTTTCGATGTGTTTATAATCTTTATGGTCAAATTTGGGTAATATTTTGGATGATTTCTCACATTATTGATAGTTATAACTTAATTTAATGATTTCTCACATTATTGATAGTTATAACTTAATTTCTTCATGCGGATTAAATGTGAAATAAGAAACTTTACCCTATGTAATCCAGCACAAGGATATCACAATATAAATAGTACTCCTACTACAAAATAAGAGTGAACTACAATACAAATTTATTATAGTAGGAGTACCAATTTGATGATAAAGTGCAACTTAGTTGATAAGACACTTCTTGTCTACCTCCAATAAGTTGGAGGTTCGAATCTTCTTTAAGGGCATTTGGTTTCTTGAAAAATTTCAAGAATGCCTTTCTTCTACTTCTACTTTTTCTTTTTACGTTGTTTTCGTGGTGGTTTGTACATCTCCTGCATCTGCGTGTATGTGCTGCTTATAAAAACTCTGAATATAGTTGGGTGCAGGAAATGTACAGCCCTACAAGTTCATCCTGCCACCAACATGGAAGCAGATGAGGATAGCAAACATACTGTCTGGGAACTATTGCCAGCCCAAGTGTGCAGAGCCGTGGATCGAGGTCAAATTCGAAGATGAGAAGCAGGGGAAAATCCAGGTGGTGGCATCTCCCCTCATAAGGCTCACAAACAAGCCTAATGCAACAATTGAAGATATTGGGACCCCAGATAAGGTCATTGCCTCTCTTGGCCCTTTTGTCACCGGGAACACTCTAGACCCAGATGAGCTCGTCGAAACCTCCATTGAGAAACGAGGCGATCAGACGGTACCTTCATCTTCTTCTTCTCCAAATGCTTATTTTGCTTAGTGGAGAGTGTAGTATGATGATGAAGCTTTGATGATCAGTTTTTTTCTCCTGTGAAGTTGAAAGATTTCAAGTGTTTTTGCTTCTTGTTTTGTTGCAGTACTACAAGTATGTTCTTGATACTCCATATGCTCTCACGGGATCGCACAATCTTGCCAAGGCGACGGCAAAGGGGAACACCGTCATCCTCTTTGTTGCCAGTGCCAACGACAAGCAGTGGCCGTCATCAGAGAAAACCCTGCAAGCAATTCTTGATTCCTTTGAAGTGTAAAGCCTTTTGATGTTGGAGAAAAGAATATTTGAAACCTTTCTTCTTTTGAGGTGTTTTGTTAAACTGTCACTCAAATATATATTTTGAGACAATATACATGACAAATTTTCATCAAAATACTCCAATAGATAATGATTTGTGAGATAGTACATGGGAAATAAGTTATTTGTACAATCTAAGAACTAACTCACTGGAAGCAAATTATTTGTAAAACACTGGCCCTATTTTCACTATCAAGTAGCTACTAGATATGGAGCAGAACTCTTAAACGGAAGGATGCATGAATAAGTGACATACTTGACGCTGTCAATCAAGACAACGACAGAAATTCTCTGGTGGGACTTCTTCCCCATCACACCATCCATGTCCGCCTCACCCGCCTCTCTAGGATCAACGAGCACAGAAACCACCATCGAAGATGAAGAACTGATACCTTTCAAGTTCTCTTTCTGTGAATTTCTTCCTTTGTGTGGTCTGGAAATGTTACGAGAGGATTCAGGAAGAGGTACTGGAAGACTACGAAGGATTCTACGACTCGTTGCCTTGTTGATGTGTGTGAGGTTGTGGTTTCGCTGTTCAGATATGTTTCTGGCAGTGGTGGCAGAAACTATGGCTCCTGATGTAGCAGCCGGTGATACATCAAACTGGAAAACTTCAGTACACATACCTGAGCTTAACATTGGCCCTGAAAATGGAGAATAAGAGAGCTTGTATTAATCGAGGAATAAGGTAACCAAACAAGTTTTCCAAGCATAAGAAGAAAAACCCCAAAGGAATAAAGAAATATGGTTCAAGATTCATTCTGACATAGTGAAAATGACTGAGGTATCACAGGTTGAGGAAAGACGATAGTTACCAGAAAGGCCTTCACGAAACCATTGCTGAATCTTGACATCTGGTTTCCTGATATCCTTGTCAGCTGAGCCAGAAGCAAGAGCTGGTAGTTGGGGAAGCCTAGCACCATTTGTTCGGACACTGGGAACCGCGCTAGAAGGAACTAGAGCTCCGGGAACTGCACTACCAGTCTCATCACCACCAATCTTATGAGAGGACAAGGCTTTCTCACTCGCCAAAACTGAATGTATAATCAAGTTACCATCTATCTTAACAAGCTTATCATTTCTGGGAACATATAACGACGCAACAAGAGGCTCACTCTCATTACAGAATTGAATACAACCATCGACAACAGGTTTATCATGATCACATCGCAGGCTTCTACTGTATCTTCCATCAGCCTCACTCGCATTCACCATCAAAACCCTCCCATGATGTTTCTCATAGAACCCACCTCCAGCATAGCTTTCCCCACCTTTTAATGTCTCCCTGACTCCTCCATACCTCACGTTGACCATTGGTGCCAATACTCCAAATAACATGATGAAAAACAACAAACCAAGAAAACTGATGCCAGCAACCTTTTTCGTCTTTAGCCCCGATTGTTTCTTGCCCTCGGCCTTCTTATTTGACTTGGGAATTTGTGATGCTGGCTTAGGTTTCAACTTAGGGATAGGCACCAAAGGCACTTGAGAACCTTGTGGTTTCACCATATAAGGTGGAGTATACATCATCCATGGATACATCATCGCTGGATACATCCCAGGAGGAGGAGGCGCCATTGGCGAAGGCGGGACTGCACCTCCACTCATTTGCTGCCGGAGAGTCGTATTTTCCGCCATAAAATACGAAATCTTCGAGTTTAAGTCTAGAATCGTCGAATTCATCATCTTCACCTTCTCCTCTAACTCCTCAACATAATTCTTCTTCCTCTGTCTGGATAATTGGGCACTCTCTCTATTTCTTATCAACCTCAACTTCCTTTTCTCGTCGTCATCGCTCGCCTCGACATTTGGGTTAATTTCTGAGTTACAGTTAGATTTTCTAAGCTTATTCCCGGAATCCACATTATTATTAGGCAACTCTTCACAACCCTTTTTCCTTTTCAACAAAGAGCTACTAACATTGATTTTAGGCGGCTCTATTTTCTGATCAACAACACCAATTCTAGTCGACCTCTTATTCATATGTGGAGAAGAACTCACCGAATTTGCAGCACGATCATTGGAGTCCTCAGAGACATTAGAGCCGCAATTCCCCGAAGCACTAGTTTCCGGCGAAGGACAATCCGACACGTTCACTCCACTGCCGCAATTTTCAGAAGTTCCTCCATTCGATCCGTCCGATTCTGATGGAATATTGAGATAGCCGGAAATCTGATGAGACTCCAATTGCGACGACCCGGAATCTAGAACCCCGGAGCCATCGGAGCTGTGATCGCCGGAACCGCGACGCACTTCTGGACAATTTGTTTTGAAAACAGCGTCCAATTGGTTGGAATTCGGTTGAAATTGCCGGAGATTAGCTCCGTCTCCGAACTCCTGAAACTGGAAAGGGAGGAGGTCGTCGAGCTCTTCGGCGGATGGAATGTAGAGATCTTCGAATGAGAAATCCAAATCCAAATCGTCGACAACATGATTTTCACCCCCAATGGCGCCACCATCATCGATCAACTGCTGGGAAAAGAAGGCGGAGTCAAACGGCGGAACTGAAAGGCCGTAATCCAAATCAGTGGTATGTTCGGGCGGAAGATCGTCGGAAATCAGTGTGGCGTCGGCCATGATTTTGAGAATTTGGAGAAAGATTGGATTTTTAGGGTTGAATTGGGGATTTTAAGTGATTTGGAAGGATTATCTTGTTGACTCGGTTTTTACGTGTCTCACGCTCTTAAAAAATTAGTAAAATACGGAGTTTGTTTTGAACCTAAGTGTGCGGTGATTACTTGTATATGTATTTGAGTATCCATAATTAAATAATGGGATATTTAGAAATTTGTTTATTTACAGATTCTCGATAATATCACAAATATAAATAATTCTTGAATTTTTCTACCAGCAACAAAATTCGATTGCTTTTCGTTTGTTACTATACACATAAAGAGCATTAACAATAGCAATACTCTTCCCACTACTCAGCTACAAATTCCTCAATCTGTTCTCTACGCCTTTCCAAGAGCCCTACCAACAGCCTTCCTAAAAGCCCTCTAATTTGATTCATTTTAATTATTAATGTTTATCAATAGTATTAAAAAATTGAAATGTAATGATTTGTATATATAAATTAGATATAAAAAAATAAATTAAAATTATGGTTGGACAGTCACTCGGCGTGCAATAGGCGCCAAGCCGGCGTCTGATTTCCATTTTAATTATGGTTGGCATTCAACCTAAAGGTGTGCGCTGATTTGTTTGTACATGGAGTATTAGAGTATCCATAATTAAATAATGGGATATTGGTCTTTAGATTTAATATATTTCCTCCGTCCATACATATCATTATGGGAGATGATATGAGATTTTAAAAGATGTTATTTTGTATGTTAAGTGGTGAGATAAAATATAATTTCATAAATAATGTGAGAGATAACTTTTTCTAAAAATGGAAATGTGATATCTTATGTGGGACAAACTAAAAAGGAAAATGTGTCAATTTATTATGGGATGGATGGAAAAAAATTGTTTATTTACATATTCTAAATTTGACAATAATATCATAAATTTAAATAGTTATTAAATTTTTTCTATCAGAAACAAAATTTGATTGCATTTCGTTTGTTATTATACACATAAGAGCATTAGCGATAGCAATGCCCTTCTCACAACTCAGCTACAAATTTCTCATGCCATAGCATCAAAGTCATTCCCATAGTCCAGCTGTTCTCTACGTCATCACACGGCCCTCTCAACAACCTTCCTAAAGTCCTCCAATTTAATTCATTATAATTGTTGGTGTTTATCAAATAGTATTAAAAATTTGAAGTGTAATGAGTTGCATATATAGATTAGAAATAAAAAAAACAAAAAAAAAATTATGGCTCGGCGGCCGCTCGGCGCGCAATAGGCACTGAGCTAGCGCCCAACGACCGGCAAGCTCCTCTTGGTCGCCCCTCCCCATTGGCTCGGCTGTTGCAATAGGGCCCTTCTCGATTGCCATCATGCTAGGTGGTGGCTAGGGTCCTATTGCTAATGCTTTTAAGATCCGGTCAAAAAAATTCAATGAATATTTAAGTTCGTGATATTATATGTCAAATTCAAAGTTTGTGAGAAAACATAATTAAAAAAAAAAATTATATTGGCGTAATATCCCTTAAAATAATCGAATATTTGGATATCCTAATTGTTTTTTAAAAAAAAAACGGTGCGAATCAGTAAATTATTAAAAAATCTAAAATATGATGTCATTTGATAATTCTTATCAATGGCTTCATTACATCTACAAGTCAAAAATTAGAATCAATTATTCTGCATAGTATAAATTCACAGGATCCCAATATCATTGTCCTCTTATTCTTATCATTGTCAATCAGTGCTCATATCATATAAATTTACACCTTATATTACTATATCATTCTTGCAATTAAGCAATACTTCCCCTCTCAACTTTTATAATATAATTCTCTAATCATTTTTTTTTCTGTATTACCAATTATATATTAAAACTTACATAGTTTAAAAAATTATCTATTTTTAAGGAATAAGAAAATATCATAATTCCTAGTATTATTTTATGGCTTTCAAACCTAATTATTATTATGTACACAAATATTGTTATCAATACATACCAATATCAGTGTTCTTGTTACCATAACCGTTTTCTATTAAAAAATATCTGTCATCAGTACTAAATATTTAGTTACTAATATGATCACATGTATCGCACAATTGATTGCCTGCAAAACTGGAAAAAGAAGAAATCATTTGTAATATCATCAATCATTTACTCTTTCTCTTTTGACATTTTGGTTTATCCTAAATTATTTGAGTCATTTTTCTTTTTGACTAAAAATAAAGTATTTAATTATATTTATTTTATTTTTTATTTTATTTTATTTAATTCATTAAAAGAAACGCTGCAAGTAAGTGGAACGGAGGGAGTATAGTAAATTTAGATCTTAAATTAAGAATATTAGCTTCGTCGTGAGATACCCAAATTCACTGTATTTTTCAGCATTCAAAATATTCCAATTAAACAAAATCTCCAAAATCCAGTTATTATAAAAGTAAGCGCTGCCCACAAAGGCAAAGCCCAACGCTACAAGTCAAAAATTGTGGATTTATAAATAAAACCTAAAAGCGAAATCCAAACCCCAAAACACGCAGCTGAAAAATTCCATATAAATCCGCCCCATTATTCTCCATTTCCACTCTCTTCCATTGGTGGGAAGGAAATTACCCAAAGGGAAAATTCGAGAAAAGGGTTTCCCTTTTCTCAATTTTTTCTTCCTTCTCTCTCTCCCATCGCTGCGCGCCGGAGGAGTCACCGTATGTTCTTTTATTACTAAATTCTCGTCTATCGCTACCGTAATCTAGGTAGTTTTCAACAATTTTTCTGTAGATTTTTGGGATTATGGATTTGACTTCGCAATCGGCGGCTGAATTGGAGCGGAAGGCGGTTGATGACGACCACCAGGCGCCGCCGCCGCCCTACGTTTCGATGGTGGATCCGTTCCTCGTCGAGGCTCTCCAGAACCCTCGTCATCGGCTAACTAGTTAGGGCCTGCCTCCCTTTTTCTCTCAATTGAATCAATTATGCGTTTGTTTTTGTTTTAATTATTCAGTTTTTGGTTGTGCTTTAGGGATGTTTGCATATTTGTATATGTAGTTGCGACTAAGATCTGTTTATGATAGATGAGCTATGTATATTAGGTAACTTTGTTGAATCCTTTGTAATAGGAGAATTTAGTGCTAAATTGATGCAGATCTGTGTTTAGAAATCTGAGTTTTGAGTTAAATTGAGCTGAAATAGTAAATTAGGGATTATCCCATTCTGAATCTTGTATGGTATAAGTGTGGAATCTGAACGAATTGCTAGAACTAATTAGCTTTTCTGTTTGCCGTGAAATTTCTTTCTTAGTTGGATTTGTGAAGAAACTTGAACTTATTGACAGCTAAAACATACTACTTACATATCATTTTTTAAAGAGCTTGATACAAAATTTATGAATTTGAGGATCTTCTGAAACAATTCAATTTTGAAACTTAAAAAGATAGATATAGGGCTTAAATTGATGAATTGAATTTCTGTGGTTGATGTCTGATGCCAATGGCCTCAGGTTCAAGTCCATCGTGGTGCGGAACTGCGGCCTTTAAATTTCTAAAGACAAATTAAAAGTGAATAAAAGCATTAAGAAAAGAGATATTAAAACTGAATAAAATAAAAGTTAAACAAAATAAAGGAAAAAGGATATTAAAAGGGAAAACTCACGCTGATAGTGGCGTATAGAGAATCTTGAACCTTGGTTTTGTAACAGTAGGTATATGTTTATGTGGAGGTATGATACAAGCCAATTTGTTTTCCAAATTCAGAGCGAGAAGTTCTGTTCTAGGATCTCCATGGATACACTTGAACAGTTGAACTAAATGGCCAAGACTTGAAGCTATTTTACATTCTTAGAAGACTTTTTAATAATTATGTCACAAAAGAGGAACTATAGGAATAAAATTGCTAAATTGTCATCAATATAAGGTCCCGTTTCTACTAGATAGAAGTGGATGGAAATCATGTAGCAGGTAATCTGGGCGACTGCAGGCCCATTGTAGGCTTGTAGCAGATAAACTCTTTGTATTGGCTTATTTTCAATCGCATGTAGCTTTTCTATTCTATACCCTCCATTGATAGATAATCTCCTTCCTTCTACTGCAACAGAAAGTGTATATATGCAGTCGTTACTATGATATTATGGCTTTTCCTTTTGCTTGAACTTTTGATCAATACCAGTATACGATGATAATTTTGTGAACATGAATTTCAGTTCTACGAATGGAGCTTGATATACAGAAGTTCCTGCAGAGTCCTGATATTCAGCAGTTTGAGTTTCCGCACTTCCCAACTTCATACCTTCGTCTTGCTGCTCACCGGGTTGCCCAACACTATGGTTTGCAGACTATGGTTCTGGATAGTTCTGTGGATGGCCAAGGAATCCGGATTCTGGTTATAAAGAAAGCAGAGAGTAAGTCTCCGGCTGTTTGCTTATCTGATGTACCAGCTAAAAAGTCAGAAAATGACAAGCTTGATCAACTTAAGATTGTCATACGACCAAGACCTAAAGGCTCCTCAAATAACTCCAATGAACTGGGGCTTAAACGCAGTCCGGTGAGATCCGTGGAAGAGAGGAAGGAGGAGTACGACAGAGCAAGGGCTCGTATATTTAGCAGTCCAAGTAGTTCCGAGTCAGAAGATACATCTTTCCAGGTTGCTTCTGATGGAAGGAATTCGATTATAAATGAGAATGAAGTTTCTAGAAACCTTGCTATTGATATGGATAGAAGCCCCTTCTTCAGGGAAGTAGGTAATTCTTCTAGAGTAGCCATTCTTAGGGACAGGGAAAAGGACCGAACAGACCCTGATTATGATCGCAGTTATGACAGGTAATTTGTTATTGGTAGTTATTGACCAAAAGATATTATGGTTGATTTTCTCTCTAGAAGTTTCCTGTTTCACTGCACAGATTGTCAATGCAAACCTTGACTGTTACGTTTTAACTTTGTCATACATGATACAGATATGTTAGGAGCCTCCCGAATAACCAGAGCTTCAACCCAACACCTTTCAATATGCAGAAATTCCAGCCTCCGTTCGTCCATTATGAGTCTGTATTTCCCCATCATGGTCAGATGGCAGCAGCACCTCAAGGTTCTATAAACTATGGAAACCATGTGATGGGCCCTTACTGTGCCATGGGGTTAAATCCCGCTTCTACTGACGCCTTGTATGTGCAATGGCCAACTCAGTCCATGATGCATGCACAGTCATATGATCAACTAAGACATGGCTTTTTTCAGGTAGGCTTCCGCTCCTCTTGTCTATTATTTTTGAAACATATATGACTAATTCGTTGTATATACCAGGCTCCCTTCTGCCAGCAGCCTCTGAGTTTCGATTACTCACAGAACCATCGATGACAGTTGGAATTTGGCTGGGAACCATAGGGAGAAAGGTCATTTAGGTTATAGTGTTGAACCACAATTGAACTTTGTCCTGTGATTTAGTTTCCTTGTGTTGATTCTTCTCCATTTGTTGTAAGGTTGTAGCAGAAAACTTAAGTATTGTACCAAGTTAATTTGCTTATCGGGAGAGACCAAATCTCTATTCATGTTGCAGATATTTCTTATTTGGATAAATTCATCAGTATTGTATTGTGCTTTGTAGAGACGTCGAGTATCTTCATCAAAGTCTTTTGCGTTCCAACTTCCTTCCTTTACAATGAGACTGCTTCTAGTATGAATAGTTAGTAATTGTACCTTGGTAAATACAATTATAGTACCTCCTCCACTAGTTATGTTTCAACGAAAGTAGCATACCTCTGCATGAATAATATATCAGAGTTACTTTTAAATTATAGTCCAAATGTTGATATTATGGACCTTTTATCATGAATTTTGAATATTATGGAGTAAATACATAATTAGCCACCTGCATTGACTGGTGTGTTTTGAAAAAGATAAGCTTCCAATCTAAGGATATGCAGCCGAGAAATAGGCTGCAAAAAATCTAAAATGTTTCTTTAAATGGTGAGAAATCAACAAAAACTCTTCTAATCTGTCTAAAAATTGCAACTCAAGACTGTAAGAAACAATAAAACTGCATACTAATTAAATTTGTACTAATAATTTTCACGTGAACAAATGAACATGGGATTATATTTCAGGCTATAATTTAGGTAGTACTACTAGTTTATTATATATACATGCATGAAGCACAAGTTACGAAACCAGATCCTTATGTTCATTGTCAGAAACGAAGTGTGACAATATGTTAATTAGAAAATGCGACTGAAATCCAGATTTTCAACACATAGGTGGTTGTAAAATTGTGTAATTATTTGCATACAATTAAAAAGATTTGCAAAACGTGTGGTCGGAGTGGCGAACCAGGTTTGAAATTGCAATTTTAATTGGTGGATTAAATAAAATAAAAATAAGTGCGCAGCAGATGGGATGTGTTTGGTGAAGTAACTTGAGCCAATAATCATGCCGGTCGTATAAGCCGGCGCCACGCCTTTATAGTTTTTATTTAAACAAACATCTACTTACCTTTTCCACTGGATTTTACTTTGATATATCTGGATATTCAATCAATAAATTACTCACATTCCACGCTTTGTTACTTTATTTATTTACATTGGTAATTTTATAAGCAACGAGTCTCAATTTCATCACAATCTATGTGCTGCTTCATTAACTCAATCAACACATTCTCGTGCAACGTAAGTAGCCAACAAATCGGGATTTTGGATCTTGTACAATGTAGTACTTATTTCCTTATCACCAATACACATTATACCATACAATATGGCAATTTGAAGCTGGTGCTAGTTTATGCTAATACCACTACTCCAAATACTAGTACTTGAAAAGAGACGACGTAGCGTTGGAGACATTCCACGCTCGCCCTCCCTGTAGAAGAGCAGAGTTTACTCAAAGGAATGGATCGATTAGATCCATTGTATAGTTATCTATTTATCAAAACTATCACACATCTCATATTTCATTATCACCAAAGCGCTTATGTGATGGATCCCACATACCATCCACTTTATAAGAGGCAACATAGCATTGGAGACATTCCATGCTCGTCTCGTCGAGTTTACTCAAAGGCATGGATCGATTGGATCCATCACTGTCCTTGATAAAGTTATAGTTTTCGAAATACTATCATCTCTGTCAAAACTCCACATATTGTATTTCATTATCACCAATGCACTTATAGGTGAATGGATACCCAGATACACGAGCAGAGTTTGTTCAGAAGCATAGTGAAGAGAGTAATTAATATATGAAGTCTATCTTGAAGCAACTTACAAGCTGGATAATGAACAAAATAGTCATATCACATAATTCATCTTTTCTTTTAAATAGAAGAGGATTCATCTAAGAATCTTGCACAACAGCAAGCAAAATTTTACAGTCAAATAAGTTAGGGGATGCATTCTAACAAAAGCAGACTTATAAGCAAACTCATCATAAGCTAGAAGCGAAGCAACAAAGATTGGAGCAGAGGATTATCAACAATCAATGGCAGGATACATGTGGATGATGCAGTCCATGCTTTTCTACTACACATTATACGTGTTCAAAATCAGATACGAACCGTGATAAGACGAGAAAGATGAAGGCGAATCAGCACACAGATGAAGTGAAATAAACTAGCATGCCCTGTAAGAGTTATTGAGTTATACTGATTAATTAATCAAACTACACTAAACTAGTGTCTAATCAAGCATCACTAATCTTGCAAGATTTCATCAGAAAAAATCTTCCAACACCAAATGTAAGCAAGAAGCACCTTTTTATGATTTAGGGATTCAACTTTAGTAGTTCATCAAACTGAATTATTGACAAAATGGAACCTACATTATGCAATAAGTAATTAAGCAGACTAAATCAAGTGGGAAATCATTTTAAACAAAGCATGAAAGGCCTAAAAATGAACACCAAATAAATTAAAAATCAAAAGAGTGTAATTTAAAGCATTCAATCATCACAAGATTTTCACAAAGGGGAAAAAGAGAAGAAGAAGAATCCCAATCTCCTCAATCATCTCCAGTGGGAAACAAGGTGAGCACTTTCCGGGCGCTGGCCGGAGTAGACGACTCCAAATCCTCCACATAGGGCGGCGCCCCCACCCTCTGCATCTGCCTCATGTAAGGATCGAATTGGGCATTGGGAGGAGAGTTCCCAAAATGCCTAAACTGCTGGGGGTGCGGCGCCACGACGGCCATCTGGTGGTGGAAGGGGAGGTAGTGGTCTGCGGCGCGGGCGACGGGGTGGAGGAAGTGAGGGGGGACGGGGGAGCTGGCGAAGAGGTGGTCGGTGGCGGGGTCGCCGGCGCCGGCGGCGGAGGCGGAGCCGCCGGCGGAGATGGTCTGCATCCGCTTGAGGTAGAGGCGGTACTTCTGGAGGTGGCTGGCGACATTCTCGCGGGTGAGGCCGTCGACGCTCATGAGCTGCATAATCGTCTTGGGGACGGCGTTCTTGATGCCGAGGTGGGCGACGGCGTCCACGAAGCGCTTGTGGAGCTGAGGGGTCCAGACGAGGCGGGGGCGCTTGAGGGTGCGCGCGGGCTCGTCGGAGGCGGCGGGGGCGGCGGCGCTGACCTCCGGGGAGTCGAATTCGGCGGAGGAGTTGCGAGGGGGCGGAGGGGAGGGGGCGTGGTGGTGGTGGCGGGTCGGGATGTTGAAGGCCAGGGCGAGATCGGGGGTGATTAGGGATTGGGAGAGGGGCATCAGATCCTCCGGGGATGGGAGCTCCTCCTCCCATTTTGAGAACCAGTTTGAATCTTCTTCCCTCATTGCTTTTAATTACTATTCAATTGAAGCTAAAGCTTGAATCTTGGAGCTGGGAAATCTGCAGAATTGGGGGAAGAAGATCTTGGAAGTAGATAGAGAGAGAAAGAGAGAAATGTGTTCGTGGGTGAGGGAGGGGGGTGGGGAGGGGAGGGGTGATCGAGGTGGATCTTGTTTTCTTCTTTTCAGCTTTTATTAAGGTTACTGTTGTTGATGCTTTTTCTCTTCTGATTTTTTGTGCGTGTGTATGTATTTTTATTTTCCTACACTTGATTGCTTTTACTTAATCCATGTATTTTCGCTTTCTTTCTTTCTTTTTTATTTACTGGATTTATTCTACAACGAGTTACGAGTGACACATTTTTTGCGTATTGTAAGAAAATAATGTTAATAATTAAAATAAGAACTTTTCTCTTGAACTTATTTTATATTAATAGAAACTAGATAGTAAAGTTAAACAGATAATAATGTACATGAAGCATTTCTCAATATTATTTTATCTAAAAGTATTTCATTATTATCTTTCTATTTTAATTATTTATTACTCTATTTGTTTATAATAAGAATTTTATTTATCATTTCCGTCCGTACAATAAGAATTTTATTTCATTTTTACCGTTAAGTAAATTTCATAAGAGCATCTCCAATAGCGGCTAGCCCACCGGCTAGCCGAACCATTGGAATCGGCCAGCGCAATTTCCTGATTGCCGCCGTGCACTTTTGAATAGAGGTGTGGTCGGGTCTGCCAGCCGCATCGTGCCTGAAGCGGAAATACAGATATCGACGCTCCAAAGCGTCAACGATACGCATAAACAACTCCATGCGCATTCTAAAACGCCACCTGAACATGTTTGCGGGAAACCGCGGGTTCGGAGCGAAGTAGTCGTCATATAGCCGCTGATGTGTAGCTACGTGATCCCGATCAATCATTGCTCGGCGGTGGACAACGGGTGGAGGGCGAGGTACCGCCTGCTGTTCGACCCTTCGCATGTACCGCTCTATCTCGCGGTTCATGTAGGCCTCCGTAGCCTCGTTCATCCTGCCGTTTGTACTCCTCAAGCATCCCCACCACTACCACCACTACCACCACAACCACCACTGCTACCACCCGCGTTACTCATCGCTCGATGTTGCTCTTGTACAGAAATTTAGAGAGAGAGAAAACTCGTTAAAACAAGTGATGCAAATGAAAATGAAACTAAAATCGCGTATATATAGTTTTTCAAATTTTTTTAAAAAAATAAAAATAAAAATAGCGTTGCCTGATTGCTCGCCGATCGGCACGCCACAATGGCGGCCAACGTTCGTAAATCGGCGTGCGCTCGCCTATTCTCTCGCCGAAATTGCGCTGGCCGATTCCAATGGTTCGGCTGGCGACGCGAATCGACTAGCCGGTGGACTAGCCGCTATTGGAGATGCTCTAAATATCAACTTATTCCACTTATATTTTTTAAAATTTGTGCTCAATACGGGGAAAGATGGGGGAGTATCTATTTTTTTAAGAGTGAATTACATATTTAGGACCTATACTTATCACGACGAACGTTTGCGGTCCCTATACTTACAAAATATCATTTGCGGTCCTTATACTTGTACTTATGCACGTTTTAAGGTTCTTTTCACTTTCTAATATTTTTTTGGACAAAAATACCCCCAAAGAAAAAATTTATACACTATTTTCTCTCTTTCATCCTCCTTCTTTCTTTTTCCTTTGTCTATAATAAAATTAGAACTAAAATTATGGGTTTGTTAATCTTATTTCCTTGTATTCTGTTAAATTTTTTGAGAAATTTAATCATATGATGATAAATTTTATATTTCCACGTCATTTTTCTTCATCACACTAGAGTATTTGTGATTATGCTTCAAATGTGGAGTATTATAGTTAATGATCCCGTAAATAAAAGATTAAAAATTTGAACGACGAATTTCAACAAGTGAATATTTGAATCTAATCAATCGTAAAGTGAGGAATAATAAGCGATAAATGGAATGTATGAAATTATGGTAATTTTGGTTGTGTGTATTTAGCAAGTGCGCAGCGCCCGCGACTTATGTGGGTTCTCACATCAGAAATTTATCTTCGCAATTCTAACAAAATAATGTAAAATAAACTTCTTAGCTGAACATTTGATTTGTCTAATTTCCTTCTTCAAATATGTCTCATCTCAATTTTTGTACTAATTATACAAGTCATTTACAAAAAGAAGAAAGAGAAAATATGAAGAAGAAAGAAAAAGGAGAGAAAATAGTAATATATAAATTTGCCCTTCATCTATTTGGGGGTATTTGTGTCCTAAAAAATGTCAAAAAAAGAAAAGAACCTTAAAACGTGCATAAATATAAGTATAGAGACCGCAAATGATATTTTGTAAGTATAGAGACCGCAAACGTGCGTCGTAATAAGTATAAGTCCTAAATATGTAATTCACTCTTTTTTTAAAAGCTGAAAGGGGGTACTTGGTAGTACTTCTACTTAAATCAATTATAACCAATTTCATTTTTAGTTTTGTATATCAAAATTAATCACTTTATATTTATGATAAATTTCTCAATTCAATGAAATGAAACTCTCATAGTGCGTGCATACTCAGTACACACACATAATACATACATTCACAATATCAATTCATTATGTAGTAGCAAAATAATATAGAGATATAAACAAAAAATAAAATAAATATACAATTAAAAGTCAATGTCAAAAGTTAATTTTTGATTCACAGAACAAAGATTTTGAAATTGAATTAGTATAATATTATACTAATTTATAATTTAATTTAATTTAATTTAATAAATTTCAACTATTACGATACAAATTCAGTTTCACTGTGTACCATAACCCCCCTTCCCTAACATTTTTGTATTTGGTGAGGGTATCATTTATTTTCCCAACCAAAATCACTAACAACGGATCTATCTCAAGGTAAATATAATTACTGAAAAATATCTATTTTCAAAAAATTATGTCTATATCCCACAAAATATATATGCGCACAAATGACGCGGTGAGCTAAAATTCACACGAAATATGTCCTTGATATATGACAAAATCACCAACGAATGTATCTCAACATAAGTATAATCATTAACAACGAATATATCTCAGTGTAAATATATACTATAACTTTTTTACATCATGTTATAATAAATTGAAATGAATAAATAGATTATGTTTTTTCGAGCCCAATCTCTTTTTCAAGTCTTTACTATCGTTACATACATCATAAATCCCTACATCGCAAGTTCTCCCAATGATCTACACAACTCAATTTCTATGAAATAAAATTGCAATTCAAATGTAAAATAGTGTGAAAGCAATCAAAATTAGAAGCAAAAAAGGGAGTTTTGGGTGCAGACATAGTGATGAAATATACGAAATCAATAGATGAGGTGAGAAAAAGCAAAGAGTTGTGAAACAACGTTATTGGAAAATAAAGAAAGTGTTTGTGTAGAGCAGTTACAACTCTTTTTTCCATGTGCGAGAAAGCGAAAAATTGTTACGATCAATTGCTAACTTTCTTAAGTTGTTAATTCCTCAGCGCAGTGTATTAAAAATGTCAACGCGATGACATTAAAATGTCAACACATAATTTTGTTGAATTTCAATATAATGTATTGATATTATGTGTTGACATTTTGATGTCACCGTGTTGACATTTTTAATACACTGTATTGATGAATTAGCAGAGTTATCAACTTAAATAGTTAGCAATATAACGCACCCCTATATTTTAATTTGTAAGAGCAACTCCAAGGGAAGAAGGTAAATGAAAATGGTATATCATGTTTATACTTTCTCAAAAAGTGCAATATACCTTTCTAAAAATCAATCAACTCCAAGGATACAAGGTATATCATTTTAAAAAAAATAAAATAATAGTACAAAAGTATTAAAAAAACATAAAGTGTAATACCTTCTCAAATACCTTCTCCCTTGGAGAATGATTTTTTATGAAAAGAAGTAAATATGGTGGTTATATGATTTTACCTCTTCATTGATGGAGAGGTAAAGATACCTCTTCAAAATGGGAAAAGATATAATACCTTCTCAAATACCTCTCCCATTGGATAAGGATTTTTCATGAAGAAAAGGTAAATATGATAGTTATATTAGTTTACCTCTTCATTTACCTCTCCCCTTGGAGATGCTCTAAGTAAATGTAAAATTACTAAAATACCGAGTTGAAACATCATTCTTTTCTCCGATTGTAATTTATGTACTAGTAGTATATATTTTTCATAGAAAGTTACACATTATCGACACATAAGCATGACACGACATGGTCCGGTCACTTTGAATTCTTTTAGAATACTAGTAGTAATATTATTGTTCGTAATATTTTTTGTAATTACGGTTAAGTTAGAACAGAATCGATGGCATAGGTTGAAACACTATTTAAAGCTCCAAGTCTCTAACTATTTAATGCTCATAAGTTTTTTTACCTATTTTCAATTCAAAGAGATATTGACTTAGAGTAGTTGTAAATACCCATCAATTCGTGTGTACTTCAAAATTGTATCACACTGATTCAATGAACAAGATTTAAAAAGGAGTACTAAAGTTACTAAAGTGTCGTCTTCGTATGAGGTGTACTAAGAAATATTTCTTCCTAGAGTATAATTCAGCATATGTATATTTTGTTTCATGTAACTTGCATCAATTACATGTGATGGAATATGCGACATTACTGGGCGGAAAAAAGATTAATGTCTCTACTATGATAATTTCAAAAATGGAAGGTTCTCTACTTGCTTTTGTTACACTAGCAAACTGCATTGTGGAAAACTTGGAGTATAGTAGCTGAGTTACTTATATTATTATGGTTTACTATGTTCAACTAAAAACCTAAAGAGAGACGCAACCAGTGATGTTAGTATAATTTTGGTATGACTTAAATATAACGTACATAAGGTTATCGACATTCACAGCTCTTAAATCATTCATTTTCTTCCTTATTTATGGATCCACAATTTTTTACCGCTTTCTTTATTTAAAAAATTAACACCCAAAACCACTATTCATTTCCTTAACGATTTATAGCTTCCACCTTTTTATTTTTCATTATTTCTTTTATGTTGTACTCTCCGTTCCATTTTAGGAGGTCTAATTGAATCTGGTAGGAATTTTAAAAAATATAAGTAAAAGTTTGTTAAAAAGATAGTGAAAATTTGAGTTACATTTATTAGTTTTATAGTAATAAAATATGAGCGGAGTGAAGTTAGTGGAACGTGTGACCTATTACTATTTATCAAATATTCCAACTGAGACCCCTAGGGGAGTGATCAATTGCTAACTCATCATTTAATTGCTAACTACAACTAATTTAAGGCCACATGATTTTAAAAAACGTGTGGTCTACAATTTGACACGTGTAATTTTCGTTTTTATTAATTAAATCGAAAAAAATTAAAAAAAAACGCCAAATTAGGGTTTTGGATGAAAATGTCAATATAGTGTTTCGAAAATATCAACACAATGCTTTGAGAATGTCAACACAAATTTAGGATTGACATTATATATGCTTTATATTGACATATTATCTTAGCTGTATTGACATTAGCCTGCATGTACGAAAAATACGAAAATTCTAGATTTTTTTTTAAAATTTTGACGTCAATAACATATGCATGTAGTATATCGTTGGAATCTTTATAAAATTATCTTTAATTTGATATATGTTATATGAATTTAAAGTTTTGGGATTTCTTTTAAAAGTTAGTTATAACTAACTTGACATTAAAACCCCTATTGATTGTTATTGGAATTAATCCATATAGCCTTATTGACGTTTTTTGTTGATCGTATTGACATTTTGTGGTTAATGATCTAGGCCTTTAATTTGAATATCTAATGGCTATTATTGAGTTGTAGTTAGCAATTAAGCATTGAGTTAGCAATATAACACTCCCCGAGACCCCTAATATGAGACGGACTAAACAGAACTCCTAAAGTGGAACAGATAAGGTAATTTAGTCATCTCAATTTATTTAAAATAGTATTATACTACTTCAGTCTTTGAAAAAGAAGTATAAACTTATGAAACGACACGATATTTAATGACAATTGGTAAAATAAGATAAAAGAAATGGTAAAGTAAGAGAGAGAAAGAAAAATTGAGTAAAGTAAGAGAGAGAAGTCTTTGTAAAATAGAAACTTTTGAAACGACACAAGTTTTATTAATGCACAATTGGTAAAATAAGATAGAAGGATTGGTAAAGTAAGAGATAGAAAGGAAGGAGGGGGGAAACGAGTAAAGTAAGAGAGAGGAAGAGAAAAAGTAATGGAGATAGAGTTAGTGAATTGTGTAGTTCACTCCCTAAAATAGAAAGTTTCTCTCTGAGCATCACAAGGGGCAATTGCCCAAGCTAAAAAAATTTATTTATATTATTTTGATCATTAATTTTTAAATTTTTTTAAATTTTCTCTATATATGCCCCTTCTCCAATTCTTAAAATATCTTTATATGTATTTTTGTCCTACCTATATAGAATTTCTGGATCCATCCCTGCTTCTATTCATTTCAATTTTCCAAAATTTAGTTTCTGCGTTTTAAATTCGATGCGTGGACTTCAGACTCGTTGAATGATTTTGATAGTAGTAGGAGTATATAATTGTAACAAAAATAAGGCCGTAAATTGTACTTGCAGGATAAAGTGATCAAGATAAGATGACCTAATAAAAATATAATTATATGGGCAAAAGATACATAATATATTAGTCATTGGTGCGTGGGGTCGCCTTAGAGTAGGTTGAATATCTTCTATTTCAACAGATCTAAATATATAAAATTATGGTTTTTAACTGATTCAAAATAATTACTAGTATTCTGTATATATATGAAGAGGGTTGTTTATTAGGTTAGATTATTGTCACAAATAAAGGTAGAATTTACATACAGTAGTGTTATAAATAAAACGAGAAAGTAATAAATATTTTATTAAAAATGGATTAAATTTGGTTGAATTCAATGCAAGTTGAAGTTGACAAATGTAAATATGAGTAACTCAAATTCAAGGAAAAATGGCAAGTATCGGAATCCAATTATTGATCCTTCGATTTTAATTTATTTACAAGGAGAGTAATTTAATTTTTATCTATATATATTGGTCCTTATTATTCTACCACTATGGGAATTTTCACTTATATTTTTGTCTAATAGCTATGAAATTGAAAAAAATCACTTTAATAAAGGAGCTTAGACAATGTGCGAGGAGTGAGGTCGTGTTGTCTATTCAACACACGATTCTACTCTAAATAGATAATAATATATACACAAAAATGAAATAGAGCTAAAAATAAGTGTGATTTTGTTACACTAGCTAAGCTATGAAGATTGTACAATGATAAATAGAGGGAGACTGCGACATCGATAAATTTTTCTACAAAAATCTTGTTGGTCACATGGTGTGACACAAGACTTATCTAACCCATATGCAATAACATAGGTGTGATGTTGTTATTATTCGGTTGTGTTTTGATATAAAAAAAATGGTATGGTGGGGTTGGAGAGAGAAATTGGTAGCTTTGTGGGGAATCATTTTCATTTGTAAGTTTGTTTTGGATGTGGGAATCATATGTGGTTTAGATGCGATTATTGCTTAGATGTTGACACTCTCACAAAGTGAAGTTGTCATTTTCTTCTAAAAACGTGATTCTTGTGAACTCTAGCTAGTATTCATCGTTACGCTAAAATCCCCCTTTTTCTTCTTTTGTTTTCGATCTTATCTGTATTTCGAATATCTTAAAAAAATTGTCTTGGTATTTTGAGTATCTAAAAAAAGGAAATTTTGTCTTAGTATTTTGAGTATATGAAAAAAAGAAAAAAATTGTCTGGGTTATGATTTTCATTTCTATTTGTATCTTGATAATCTTAGAATAAGATATTTTTACTAATTTTTTTAAAAAGTGTGATAAAATCAAATATAAAGTCAAAGGAAAAATATTACGCGAATGCAAGTATAGGGTTAAAAAGCTATAACAAATATAGAAACAAATTTACACTTTGAGGAATGGTCCCAAATTCCCAATTAATTTTATAAAATGCAAGTATAGGGTGAGAAAACTTACAAATATAGAAACAAACTTACATTTTGAGAAATGGACCCAATTAATATTATAAAACTTAAAATAATATTAGTATAGGGATGTGATCAAATGAAAACTCTAAATATTGTACAAACTAAAAACTAAAAACTATGATCTGGACCATTGAAAAATGTCAACAGATCACAAAAAGCATCAACATGAAAATATCAACAGAATTTCAACGGTAGTCAATGATTGATGCAATGTTGATATTGTGTTGACATTAAAATCTTAAAATTTTATACTGTGTTGATATTGTATTGAAACTGTGTTGAAGCTATATTTGAAAAGTTTTGAGTTTATACAATATATAAATTTTCATTTTATCACTACACAGTATAAAGGTAAAATCAATGACACGACGCAGTAAAACCATCAAAACATTAATACTTTTGAGAATTGAGAAACAATTTGAGTTAACTGCACACACTATTAGATTAATGCATTTGCTGTGCTAGACACATGCATGTTCTACCTAATTTTAGGGGTTTAACAATGCCAAAAAAATGTACTGCAAAAAAAGACAAAATTAGAAGCAAGTTGTCGACTGAATGAATTAAGATAAGAATACGCAAAATTTGGAATGCATTTGAAACACTGCTTCATAAAGCAGATCAACATTCAATACGACACTCGAAATTCGCTACTAAATCCTAGTATATGATAGTGTAATTGAATAATTCAATTCTCAATTTCTGGTTAGATTTCACACTCGTGATTACAATTTACAATCTATACTACAACAAATATTATCCTTTTTCTCAAGCATGATTTTACGTTACAATGTTGTCGATTTCCCGTCTCCGACCGGATCATACTCCATATGAGGTAAATTATCCCTCCATCCACCGTTTGAAGAGTTATTTTGACTCGATACGGATTTTAAGAAATTATTTAACTTTATGAAGAAAAGTAAAGGGAGAAAGTAAGTGCATGTGAGAACAATTTTTTATATTAGTTTTATATTGGATTGTGAGTGTAAGAAGTTAATTGAATGTGAGGTCTGTACACCAAAAGTGAAAAAAAGTAAATGGTTCTTTAAATCTTAGACAATCCAAAATGACAAAATGATTGTTTAAATGGTGGACAGATGAAGTACTATTTTGTCTAGTCCAATTTAAGGACGGTATTATGTTTTACGGCTTGTATTGAATTATGGTGACGAGGTAGATGCAATGCTGCACCAGAATGGTGGTAAATCCTTAGCCAATTGGAATAAGAGTTTGCAAGAGCTCATACATATTATTCTCTTCGTCTCTCACTCAAAACGTGACATTTACATTTTCTAGGATGTTTCATTATTCTTATAGACACATTTTTTAAAATCAAATCATTATTATCTCTATTTTATTATTCTTCAGTTCTCTCTCTACACAACTTACAAAATATAATTGCATACACATTTTTTTGAAATAAAATCATTATTATCTCTATTTTATTATTCTTCAGTTCTCTCCCTACATAACTTACGAAATATAATTGCATACAAATTTGTGACGAACAGGAAAATCCATAGAACTACATAGTCTAAAATAGTATAGAATTCATGTGATATTTAATCCAAGTTAACATTTACTAAATACATGTATATATATACAAATTTCAATTAATAAGCTCGATGCATTTCAATGAATACGTTGTAGGATTGGGATATGGTCGTGGAGCAATTAATAATAACATCAATTTATATAAATTTATAACGTACTTTTTGTGGTAGTAGTTAGATGATCTTATCCTGTCTTAGAAGGGAATTATTTTGGGTGCATTGATGTGATGTGTGGTAGTTTAGATGTAATGATATGTATGCCCTATAATTGACTTTTGTGGTTCCCTAAATCAATGAAATAATGAAAATAAAATGCACAATCAATACCATCCTTTTTCTAGCATGATTTTACATTAAATTCAACCAAGTACAAACTTTATAGATTGTTAGGCACACCAATTAATAGATCCTTATTACATTTCTAATCGTGTTCAACTACAATAAATACGCTAAAATGAATCAGTTTGGCTTATAGTAGTAACAAGTAAAAACACATTTGTAGCAAAAAATATTGAGAATTCGTTTATCTACAATAACCAAGTTTTGATAATCTTGAAGATAGAAGACATGAAAAGATTGATTATCTCTGCAACTACAAGAATGTAGTTTTGATAACAAGATTGCTTATCTCTTCAACAACACAAAAAAAAATCCAAAATGAAGCATCCATCTTAATCAATTAGCCAAGAGAAATTTGGCTGGTTGAAAGAGTGCAACTCCCCCTCTCTCTGAGCTGCTGTATTTCTTGTATATCCCCTTCAGTTTCTGAAGTCCAGCCAACGCATGCAGCGCCACGAGCTTCTTAACACAATCCCTACAAGCAGTCATCATCACCACAACATCAACACAAAAAAACATCAAATTCATTAAGTTAAGGTTGCTTAATGTCAATGACGTGGTTGGTAGTTTCAAGATTCTCACATGAGCTGTTGTTCTGAGAAACCAGTGTGCATTTTGAGTGTCTCATTCCACGCTGGAGACTTCTGCAATGTGCATCTTGCTGCGTAGACTGCTGAGGCAGCAACCATAGAGGGAGAGTACGCAAGAATCTCGTAGTCCATCATCCCTAGCTCAGCGAGAAAATAGACCATATTCTCCACCTACAAACATGATCTAATCATCATTCATCACACTAGGTGATTAAGATACTTGGAAATGTGTCGTGGAGGGGATGCGTTTTCTTACATCAGAACCGGTCATTGATGCTTTGATGAAGCGAGCAAGGAACACATATGGCGTTGGGACAGTCAAGTTCCACTCGAGCTCCCCCAGGATCCTCTTCTCCATCACCAAGACTTGCTCGTTGGTGTAGCTTCTATCCGAGATGCACACCAAGTCATTCACCTACAAAAGATCACATGAGACCTAGATAACCAAGCTGTGTAACTTTTGTTAGATCAAAATGAACTCTTCTGGCAACCTGAGGCGCCCATATCTCTTCGTATTTGGAGGCTATGAGCATTGCCCCCATTCCCACCAACTGCAGCTCCCTTCTTAAAATAGTCTTGGATGCTAGAAACCTATCAATGATGTTGATAGTGAGGTATAGTGTCTCAAGAGAGAGCTCGAATTTGTAGTGGACTTGAATCAGCCAATCAATTAGAATTGCTCTCATTCTCTCATTTATCTCAGGCTGTGAATCCATATAGTCTTTAGCCCTTCCCTCATTCTGCAAAATGTATAAAAACATCACCAACAGCAACATATATAGTACAATCTAATTAATCTCTCTTTACCCCTGAAACATTGATGTATTATCATGTATATATACCTCAACTGACTTGTAGAACTTATAAATCTCCTCAACATACTCAACAACAGCCAAATCATTGCCCAAATCCTGAGCATCGATATCAACAATCGTTGCAGCCTGCAAAATAGCCGGGGAAACCACACATGAGAATTGGGGGAAACTGCAATAGCCCTCCAATTGAAAAAACTAGGGAGCAACATATGTGACCTTGCTTCTTGCTGTGAGGGCTGAGGTGAGAGTTGGAAGCTTCTTTTTCGGCTCAATTTCCTTGCTAAGAAGCTTCCTCTCCCTCACTGGAACTTCATTTGAATCCGGGCTAATCTCAATGATCTCCTCCGGCTTAGGTTTTGTGCTCACAGCTTTCTTCTGCACCGGCCTACGCGCCACCGCCCTCTTCTCTGGCAGAGCTGCATTAGCCTCCAGTGAATTCTGCAAGATTCAGACAACACAGATAAGATAAACCAATTGAATTAAATGAATAGCAGAGAAGAAATAAATAGGGTTCAAGAAGAACCTTGTTGGTTTGAGCTTGTGCATTAGCGAGTGCTCTAGCACCAAAACTCCTAAAAAAACACACACTCAACACGATCAAGGGGTATCCAAAGTTTTCATCTTTTCTTTTCCAATATTCGTGAGAGCATGAAAAATGGTATTATTTGAGAATTGATGATACCTCGTAACAGGTCGAGAAATCCGAGGAATCGGTTTGCCTTCAACAGCCCCATCAGCAGGGATGAGATTCCCAATGTCTCCCAGTGCGCGGCGGCTCTTCCTCTCCGCCGCCACTTTGTTCTGTTTATTCGCTGTAAAATTCACAGAAGCAAGGTTAGATTTCATTTGAAGGAAAAGGAAATAATCCAAGAAAATGAGAGAAGGAGAATAAGTCATCTTGATTATCAATACATTGGTCACCTCTCCCAACGGAAAATTAGGATCAAAAGGGTGAAATTAAGAGATTATGAATCCATCTTCAATCAATCAAAAACAGTGATCACGCCCCAAAACAAATGATTTCTTTTTTAAGATCAAAAGGGGTTAAATCGAGAGAATCCATTTCCCTTTAAACGAATGAATAAAAGCATGTCATCTTCAACAAGAAACAGTGAAAGATGGTACGAAAAAACAAAAAAGGAAAAAATTTAAAAAGAAATGCAGAAGATCACTTACGTTGTTGAACCATCTGCCTTGAGGCCATTCTCAGAATCTTGGAGAAAATAAAACTCTAAAACCGTCTTCTTCTTTCTCTCTCTCGCTGGAAAAGTAAGGGAAGTTGATGAAGAGAGGGAGAGCAAATGGGGTTTTAAGGCAACACAGTGCGGCGATTAATTTCATAATGTTCAACGGTCTCATTGATTTGAATTTTCCAACCGTTGGATCAAATGGATCGATCGGTCTAGATCTGTTTTACCATATTAAGCCAATTTAACTTGTTTGCGTCATCAAAATTACTATTGCTTTGAATCTTCGATTCACCTTTTATATGTTATACACTTATTGGTGATAAATCTTTTTTTTATTAAAATGGGATGAATAATATTTTTAAAAAAATCGAGCATAGCAACATAATGAAAGTTTTGTAATGCTATGGACCCAAATTAACTATGGAGTACATTTTTAGGCGTTTAAATTTATAATTTTGTAAATAAATTTGCATTATAAATAGATCATTCTTTGGAGCACTTACAATGTGTGCATATTGCATAGACACAAAGATGTTTCTTTTAAGAAAAGAAAAACGGTGATGAAGGATGGAATCTCATAGCTTGGGAAACCATTCAAAAACCGATCAATCACGGAAACTTAGGTAAGGGTGATATCTCTACCAGAAATTACTCCCCCCGTCCACGAAAAATAGACCACATTTGCTATTTTTGGTTGTCCACAAAAAATAGACCATGTTTAAAAAATGAAAGTTTTAATAACTTCTCTCTTACTTTTTTCCATTCTCTCTTACTAATAATATGGACCCCACATTCCACTAACACCACCTCTCTCTTACTTTACCAATTTCACATTAAAACCCGTGCCATTCACAATGTGTCCTATTTTTCGTGGACTGAGGGAGTATAATTTATTGTTCAAATGGTGGTGGAGGTTCGTTGAAGAGCAAACTCTGTTGTTGAAGGAAAGTGTCTAACAAGTATAGGGCCAGATCATTGGCTTTAACAATTTTAACGAGGCAGTGGACCATGCAGCTAAGAAAAGCATTCTTGTGAAAGTTGGTGACGAGACGTATACAAGCTTATGGCTCGACTATTAGACAAAGACCGGAAGTCTAAAAAAGTAAAAATCGTTTACCTAGACTGGTTATGATACCGATGCAGAATGAAAATCTTATTGAGAACATGGGGGATTGGGAAGAAGAAGGCTGGAGATGGAATTTCAGATGGAGAAGGAAAATATTTGCACATGAAGAAGACTTAGTTGGTGACCTCCTAGCAGCCATGAACCAATCAAACATTAGGGATGTGAGGGTGTGGTTAGGTGATAAGTCAAATCCTTTTCCAGTATCTAATTTTGTCTAGTAGGTTTTCCAGCGAATGGAGAAGGAGAGCTCACCCCCGTACCTTACCTAGGTCGAATACATTGGAGGAACCGCGCCCCACCCCGAGCTCAACTTCATCTATGGCTCATTCTCCAAGGAAGACTCAATACCAAATAGAGTTTGCACAAGTTAAATGTCGTCGGCATTGAGGATATCAATATGTTCTATGCATGGAGGAAACGGAAACCATCGATCACCTCTTTTTCAGCTGCAAGATCTCCAGCAACCTTTGGTATTATTGTTGGCAATGGAACATATCTCTCTATCACCCCAAACAGTGAAAATGTCCTTCCACTCTTGGTTCGACACTTCTTTCAAAAAACTTGACTAGCAGTTATGGATCGCTATGTTCTAAGTCATCACATGGTCCATTTGAGATATTCAGAATAAGATTACTTATCAAGTTTCAAGCATATTTGGAAGTTCGAGGAGAGAAGATTATTTTGGTGGATGAGTGCTTAGGCAATAAGTACGTTGTTGCAACGCACTATGCACACGACACCAAAACATATATGCTTGCTTGAGCATACAAAGTTGTTTTGGCCAATAGATGGACGATACGTGATAATCAAATTTTTTTCATCTGTATATACGAACACATTCCCAACACTTCCAACGTTTATTTTTTTTTTCTCACTTATCATATGGATTCATTACATATTTTTTACATACCACAAAAAATGCAAACAATTTCCCTAATGAGGGTATGTTTAAAATGCATCCTAATTTTATACCAAAACTAAGCCCAAATATATATGAACCCTTAGGTCAAAAATTGGATGATTAGATCTATGATTTCGCCGACATTAGTTATATGTGACTTGGACATTATGGGTAAAATGGTTCGATTGATAATTGCATTATGTATACATATAATTTGAAAAATATACAATACTTTATTGGCAACATACACCATACTTAGGGCATTAGAGCATTCCCAACAGTTTCCCTAAAACCTCCCTGATTTCTTCTAACTCCTGCCACATCAGCGCCACATCAGCACCATAATTTATCCCCAGTTTGTAGCCAACTTTTAGCCAACTGCTCCAATGGTTTCTCCCTTATTTCTCCCTAACTCAACATTTCATTTTTACATCATCACTAATTTAATTGTTTTATTTTTGTATATAATAAAGCTAGCTAATTTAATTTATAAGACAAAACAAATAATAATAATAAAGTTCGTTGTATTAAACACGGGAGAGAATGAAGAGAAGGTGTGTATTTATAGGGGGAAAATTAAAAAAAAAAACAAAAAATATATTTATCGCCGAATTATCGCCCACAGTGGTCGGCGATAGTCCGGCGATTTTTCGCCGGTTGGCGATAAAACGGGAGGAAAAATCGCCGAATTATCGCCGACCTCTCCCATTGGTCGACGATAACTCGGCGATAGACGGCGAAAAAACGCCGACTTTTAGCCGGCACCATTGGGAGTGCTCTTACATATACTACACTTATAGCATTAGATACACTACTTGTGAATTTGAAAACATATTTAAACAACATTACAATTTATTCAGCATCACGAACATTAAGTTTAGGGCATTACATATACTGCACTGAGGACATTACGTACAACTGCTTCCAAATTTAAAAACACACTTTAACAATATTACATTTTTCGACATTATATACATTGAACTTAGAGCATCGTAGCAATGCAAAGAAGATCAAGTCTTTATAGAATTATTCAAATTATAATTTTATGTGTTTTTTTCGTCGGAACGTATGCAATTGAAATTTCGTTAGAATCCTTGTAAATTATATGAAAAAATAATTTAAATTAAGAAAGTTATATAAAATAATTAAACTTTTAGGATTTTTTTAAAAAAAAAATTCAAGGATTGACTTAGATTAAATAAATTATATAAATCTATCATATATTGCAATCTAAGCAATTAATTATTCTAATTTATTAGTTCTAATTTAGTTTAGCATAAGAATAAGTTTTGACATACTATATATGGATGATTTATGGGTCTGAACCCTTATCATTAAGAATACAAAAATCAAAATGTAACGCTCCTCTAATAATCATTTGATGTTCCAAAATAAACAAGTTAACCTCTACGATTATTTCGTATGATAACGACGAACATTCCTGATTAGAGATCCATTTAAATATTGTTGGTCACAGGGCATTGTTGTCGAGTGACAAAAGGGCAAATCTGTATGAGTGTCATCTATTACTAATTTTGAGATTAATTTATAATTTTATTTGGATATGGAAAGCCAAATCAAATTCAATCACTTTTCAATATATTTTGCTACTTCAGTTTTAAGCTTGTTTGATCACATAAAATACGTCCAAATTTTATTTATAAAAGTTAACGCTTATTTTTATAAATGGAAATTAATTAATGATTTATTTGGATATAGAGAATATTTACAGATATTTAAAAAAAATAAAAAACATACACGTACCTATCAAAATCTCTAATTCAACTATGCTAAACGTCTTAATAATTGGGTTGTGTTTCATCCTAATTTAAGTAACAAATTAATTAATTACATTAATGATATTTTGTTTTTTCTTAGATCTTCAATTAAAAAAAATGAATCACTAACGTGCTTTGGATGTGAAGTTTTACCAATTTGAATAAAAATGAATTTTTTTTCACATAATAAAACAAAAAAGTTTGAATTAAATGAAACATCACTCTCTTAATAGGCCGATTCCATCTCAACCGTCCATAACTTAGATCATAAGCTCATCAGAAAGAGAGGGAACGAATGAGAGCCGTCGATGCTTCTGTCCACATATATAAAATCACTCTTAGGTCTGACATCTCACTCACACACTCTCTCTCACTAATTCACTCTCATCGATCGAGTAGAGATACTTCTTACTCGATCACCTGTTCATTTTCCTCTTCAGCTCGCAAATTTACAGGTTAATTTTCTTTCGATTTTGTATTACTGCAGCTCAGATCTGTGCTTCATTTGCTTGTATTTTATTTTTAATCATTTTTTGGTGCGCTGTTTTGGCTTACATTTATAGATTTTTGTGTCAAGCTTTGTGGAAATGAGGTCTCGATTATTGAATGTTTGTAGATCGTGTTCGTTGAATGAGCTAATGTCATTCCAGATTGAGCAAACTGTTATGTTTTCTACACTATTTTCTTAATTTGAGAACCGTCGATGAATTTTAGAATGATGTAGCGGCGGATCGCCTTCGCTTGATGCAGGTCTTTGTAAGTTCTAAGTTTTTCTATCGTAAATATGCAGATCTGATTGAGATCTGTGAGATTTCTTGTTGTGAATGTAGTTGCTGGCTTTTTCGACCTGGTGCGAGATCTGCTAGGAAAATGGAGATTTAGTTCAGGCATTTAGTTAGATGATGTGCGAAATATATCAGAAGTAAAAATATTTGAATTTGATTTCGTCGACTGTGTTAATTACTATTATTGTTCCTAAATGCATTTGGCTGCCAAAGATGATTCTGCCGATAAATTATTAGTGATTTAGCTGTCTTATTTTCTAATGGATGTTTATGATAAATGTCAATGCCTCTACTTCTTACCAATTCTTTTGAAATTATAGGAAAATGAGAGAAATCCTTCATGTTCAGGGAGGCCAATGCGGGAACCAGATTGGTTCCAAGTTTTGGGAGGTTGTTTGCGAAGAACACGGCATAGATCCAACTGGACGATATGCTGGTACTTCCGATTTGCAACTGGAGCGTGTCAATGTGTACTACAATGAGGCATCATGCGGCAGGTTTGTTCCTAGAGCTGTGCTTATGGATCTCGAGCCAGGAACCATGGACAGTGTCCGCACTGGACCATATGGTCAGATCTTCAGGCCGGATAACTTTGTTTTCGGCCAGTCTGGTGCTGGGAACAATTGGGCGAAAGGCCATTACACAGAGGGAGCTGAGCTGATCGACTCCGTTCTAGACGTAGTAAGAAAGGAGGCTGAGAATTGTGACTGCCTTCAAGGTGATCGGCGACAGACAAATCTACACTTTATAAGAAGTTTTTTTTGCTTTCTTGATGGACATCTTGGCGTGTTCTGACTATTTCTATTATCTCCGTGATTCATTTCAATAGGTTTCCAGGTGTGCCACTCACTTGGTGGAGGAACTGGTTCCGGTATGGGCACCCTGCTGATCTCTAAGATCAGGGAAGAATACCCTGATAGGATGATGTTGACATTTTCGGTGTTCCCTTCCCCCAAGGTCTCGGACACAGTGGTTGAGCCTTACAATGCCACCCTCTCAGTGCACCAACTTGTTGAGAATGCTGATGAATGCATGGTCCTCGACAATGAAGCTTTATATGATATTTGCTTTAGGACCCTCAAACTCACCACTCCTAGCTGTGAGTATATTTCACTAATACTTCATGCCTTTGCTTTATCTAGTGTTTCATAAAATACCTTTACCCCTGCTGCCTGCAATGATTTTATCTTTCACCTATTTTTTGCTTTTGGAATTGCATTTATATCATAAAAGAATCTTGAAAATGTTATGGCAGTACCTATCTACTTTCTTTGTTATAGGAAATATGTGGTTGTAATTTATGCTGATAATGAATAATCGTGGTGTTTTGTTGCTGAGTTGACTATAATAAAATGCTACACAAACCTAAATATGAAATGTTGTGCATGAACGCTGCTTCTTGTTGTCTTTCAACATGCATTCCGTGTTTCTATATGCTGCTATAAATTGATGAAAGTTTGCTAATGTGCTGTTTTATCTTTGGATAACTACCAAGCTCTTTTGCCTCTCAAGTTATATGCACTCTATTGATCAATGAAGTTTTTAGGTGTTTATGTATATCTACTTCATGACCTGGCTCATCGTTATTTGCACAAAACTGCTGCTATTAATATTTTCTTCCCAAAAGTTTGTATTTTTTTTGCTAACTTGCTTACATTCCTTTAACTTTTTATGCAGTTGGTGATCTGAACCACTTGATTTCTGCAACAATGAGTGGAGTTACTTGCTGCCTTCGATTCCCTGGTCAACTCAACTCTGATCTGCGGAAGCTTGCTGTTAACCTCATTCCATTCCCCCGTCTGCACTTTTTCATGGTGGGGTTCGCTCCTCTGACATCTCGTGGTTCTCAGCAATACCGTGCTCTGACTGTTCCAGAGCTTACCCAACAAATGTGGGATTCCAAGAACATGATGTGTGCTGCTGACCCACGCCATGGGCGTTACCTCACTGCCTCAGCCATGTTCCGGGGAAAAATGAGCACCAAGGAAGTCGATGAGCAGATGATCAACGTCCAGAACAAGAACTCTTCCTACTTTGTGGAGTGGATCCCCAACAACGTGAAATCCAGTGTCTGTGACATCCCGCCAAGGGGTCTCTCAATGGCATCAACCTTCATTGGGAACTCAACCTCCATTCAAGAGATGTTCAGAAGAGTGAGCGAGCAGTTCACAGCCATGTTCAGGAGGAAGGCTTTCTTGCATTGGTACACTGGTGAAGGAATGGATGAGATGGAGTTCACCGAGGCTGAGAGCAACATGAACGACCTTGTCTCCGAGTACCAGCAGTACCAGGATGCTACAGCGGACGATGAAGATGAGTACGATCAGGACGAAGAGGCCGAGGAGGATGACATGTGAAGAAGAAAATAGAGCCGCCCACTCGACTGTCCCCTACCTTGTTTGCTTCGTTACATGTGTTTGGAAATACTTAATATGCCGTTATTTCTGCCGTGAGTGCCTGAAAACTATCTGTTTTTCTTCGCCCCAATGGTTAGTATTGGCTACATGAAAAAGTGTGGGGAGAGTTTGTGGAGTTAATATGAGTGTATTGTGGAGTTAATATCAGTGTGTTGTATGTTTGATTCGTAGCGTATTATTCTCTCTTCTGTGCGATTTCTGCCTATCCTTAAAAACGCGTTTTACAAATATATTGGGTTTCATCGAGAAGTGGCCATGTGCTTTTATACTTGAATTTGCATGTGGTTTCTTCTAAAGAATACACCATCTATCTGTGTCTCGAGAATCTCTCCGTCATATACTCCTATTAGTTAATTTAGTTGGATCAAATTTCACGCATGATTGGATGTAGAGTTTATTTTATTGGTATTTACTATTAAGTGGAGTATTGTTTACATCTGTGTATTTAGACTTTATTACTTCTATAAACATAGCCCAAACTTGGCTGAATGTATTGTTGGGCTTTAGCCCATTCACTTATCTTAAGTGTTGTTAAGAATGAAAATGATAGATTTGACGATTTAAAGTGGTAGTTATGAGTGTTTGCAATTACAAAAAAGTCGAAAATAAAAGTGATGGAAAAATGACAGTCGTTTTGAATAAAGTGATGGCTCTTTATCTTTGTATTTTTTGTCATTTACTAAGAAGACAGTACTCCATAAACATTTAAGTGATTTAGATAGTTTGATAAAGAGGATAAATAAATAAAATATAATAAACATATATATTGTAGATTTTTTTTAATAATAGAATTTCAAGATAGATGAGATATCTATCTTATTTTTTAAACTATGAAATTTGCACGTTTATTATCTTAAAAAAATTATGATGGAAAATTTCAGACTTTGATATATTTATATGAGTGAACTACAAAAATAGTCCCTGGACTATGCATTTATCTCGCCAGACAACCCTGGACTTTAAAAATATCCCCAGACAACCCTGGACTAAGCGTTTATCTCAAAATTGGTCCTTTTTCACTGTTTCGTACCGAAACTACCCTTTTAGGGGTTTGGGCATTTTCGGAAGTTCAAAAAATTCACGTTTTCAGTTGTCAGCACATTTAATGATTGTGCAGGTTGTCTCATTATATTAATAATTCTCTCATTCTCTCTCTCACCTTGTATCCTCCATCTCTCTTCTCTTCCCTTCTTCTTCTTCCCCTTCCTTCCTTCCTTCTGCAGAAGTCGAGAAAACATCTCGACTCAAGAAAGAAATCAAAATGTCTTCGCTGTTTGTACAAAATCCAGTGATAGAGGAGGTGGGACTGGTTGTAGGTGGCTCCGATTTGAGTACAAAAATTGTTTGTGCCGGCAAAGAGCGATTCTCAAAATCTAATGGAATGTTGTATTTCGTTTGCGAGAAAAAGGGCATCCCAAGTGTGTGGATTTTGAAGGTTGCAATTACTTGGTTGAGCATGGTGGGCGTGAAGACGAAGTTGGAAGACAAGATGAAGTTGATTTTGAATTATCTCCAAATCGTGTTGAAGGTGGAAGTAAAGTTAAAGATTGTATTTTGGTGTTATTTGTTGGGTTTTGGTTGATTGTTTCGTTTGTAGCCATTATGGTGAGTTTGATGAAGTAGGTTTTCACCTGTAGATTGCAGTTTGTGGGAAAAAAAATTGGTGAAGTAGTGCGTGAAACTTGGGAAGAATTGTAGTGTTCCAAATCAATGTAATTTGATTTTGATGTATGTGTTCTAATTAATGAGTATTAATTTTTGAAGTTTCATGTTTGTTTCAGATATTGTGATTGCAGTTTGTGGGAAAAAAATTTGGTGATGAAGTTCGTGAAAGTTGGGGAAGAATTGTAGTGTTCAAATCAATGTAATTTGATTTTGATTTATGTGCTCTAAGTACCGAGTCTTAATTTTTGAAGTTTCAAGTTTGTTTCATATATTTCTAAATTGAGTAATGAAATTAACCATGTCATGAGTGAATGGGTTTTTCTTCGATGGGTATGAAATGGATACGACATATACGCATCGAAAAAAAAACTGTTCACTAGTTAGAGAATGGAGTGAGCTGGAGATGTTACTGAAATGAATCTTGTTGAAATAATATCGGATGTAGTACTCGACTTAATCAACGCAAATAATATCAAATTTGATACCTGGTAGTTATATCCGGTGTAGTCCCAAATTTTAATATCATATTGAGTTTGAAGAAATATCAATTGCAGTCCCAAGTAGAGTACTGTACATTTTAGACTATTTTAGACTGTTGAAAATTTTAACTTTTTCAATCTGTCAGCCTCACCCGAATTTGCATGTACTATCAAATATACACATATACCAAATATGATATTAATTAATAAAGATGATATTATTTTCCAAACCAAATATGACATATTAGTTTCGAACTGATATGTCTAATTCGATCAGTACCCAATGATCAGCCAAATACGCGTTCAAATCATCCAACTTCCAACGAACTCATTCAACTCATTGAACCCTACATTATCAACCAATATAAACACCTACACAACCCGATACATACGCCTAAACACAATAAAATGGAGAAAAACAGAAATCCAAACACACACATTAGTGGAAAATAGTCTGAAGAAAAGCTGATAAGTATTTTTGCAAGGTTAAAGCGCCCTCAAAATGCAAACGAAACTAGATTTCCAGCATTGATTAATTACCAGACGTTGGACATTTTGAGTGAAAATGCTTATTTCATACTTCTACTTCGGAGAGAGTGATTTTCATATTCTTTTTTTTTATTCAGAGAAAGAATCGAAATCTTTTTTTTTCAATCAAAATACAACATCACAACCTTCAAACCTTCAAAATTAATAAAATTCCTAACTTACACCTTACAAACACATAATCAAATAAAATTCACGCCAATAAAAGATTCCCCAAAACTCACTAACTGCAGTCTATCTAACAAATCAACTTCGTCCGACCTTTCCCTCAACCCCACCTTCGCGCCGAATCTGCCAAACCAAGTTAAAATCTACACAATTCGGATAACACCACCGAAATTAAACCTTTGCCCTTTTTCTCGCAATAATCCATTTCAGTCGAGATGTTGCGTCGACTTTTGCAGAATAAGAGAGATGGAGGAGAGAAGGTGAGAGAGAGATGGAGGAGCTAGATACTTCAGAATCAACATCGTCTTCTATTCCAACTTCGTCTTCACGCCCACCTTGCTCAATCAAGTAATTGCAGCCTTCAAAATCCACACACTTGGGATGACACCACCGAAAATACTTGCAGCCTCCAACCAACCTTAACCTTTTGCTTGCAAAAGGGATACAACATTCCATTTGATTCCTTTCTTGAGTCGAGATGTTTTCTCGACTTTTGCAGAAGGAAGGAAGGGGAGGAAGAAGAAGGGAAGAGAAGAGAGATGGAGGAGAGAAGGTGAGAGAGAGAATGAGAGAGTTATTAATATATTGAGACAACCTGCACAATCATTAAATGTGCTGACAACTGAAAACATGAATTTTTTGAACTTCCGAAAATGCCCAAACCCCTAAAAGGGTAGTTTCGGTACGAAACAGTGAAAAAGGATCAATTTTGAGATAAACGCTTAGTCCAGGGTTGTCTGGGGATATTTTTAAAGTCCAGGATTGTCTGGCGAGATAAATGCATAGTCCAGGGACTATTTTTGTAGTTCACTCTTGCATTTAAGGTCATTCTCCATTTATTCTTTCCCAAATTTCCCTTCAACTCATTAACATCATATTTAATCTAAGTTAATTGATATTTTCAAATCGAACAAAACATTACAATTTTTCTTAAAATTTTCAATTTTCAATGTGTATAAAAATATAATATACATATACATATAATATAATTATAAAAATACACATTAATTTTTTAAAATTAATACTGTGCACATCACATTTACTAAAAATAGTAATAATAATGATATAATTATAACTAGTTTAATCACCCGATGCACAGACCAAATAGCTTTCATGCACATTCACAATAAATCAATAAAAACAGTAAGAAAAAAATATTATTACATGGAATTTAGAAATTACAAATGTGTATATAATAGTAAAACTTTATTAGACAGCTAAAAATATAAAATTAAGAGTGAACTACAAAAATAGTCCCTGGACTATGCATTTATCTCGCCAGACAACCCTGGACTTTAAAAATATCCCCAGACAACCCTGGACTAAGCGTTTATCTCAAAATTGGTCCTTTTTCACTGTTTCGTACCGAAAATACCCTTTTAGGGCTTTGGGCATTTTCGGAAGTTCAAAAAAATCACTTTTTCAGATGTCAGCACATTTAATGATTTGTTGCAGGTTGTGTCATTATATTAATCCAGATGTCTTTCTCTCTCTCATTCTTTCTCTCACCTTCTCTCCTCCATCTCTAACTCACCATAATGGCTACAAACGAAACAATCACAACGAAAACCCAACAAATAACACCAAAATATAATCTTTAACTTTACTTCCACCTTCAACACGATTTGTAGATAATTCAGAATCAACTTCATCTTGTCTTCCAACTTCGTCTTCACGCCCACCATGCTCAACCAAGTAATTGCAGCCTTCAAAATCCACACACTTGGGATGACACCACCGAAAATACTTGCAGCCTCCAATCTTGCCCTTTTTCTCGCAAACGAAATACAACATTCCATTTGATTCCTTTATTGGATCAACAACGATTTTGAGAATCGCTCTTTGCCGGCACAGACAATTTTCGTACTCAAATCGGAGCCAACTACAACCAGTCCTGCCTCCTCCATCAATCGATTTTGTAACAGAAAGCGAAGACATTTTGATTTCTTTCTTGAGTCGAGATGTTTTCTCGACTTTTGCAGAAGAAAGAAAGGGGAGGAAGAAGAAGGGAAGAGAAGAGAGATGGAGGAGAGAAGGTGAGAGAAAGAATGAGAGAGAGAAAGACATCTGGATTAATATAATGACACAACCTGCAACAAATCATTAAATGTGCTGACATCTGAAAAAGTGATTTTTTTGAACTTCCGAAAATGCCCAAAGCCCTAAAAGGGTATTTTCGGTACGAAACAGTGAAAAAGGACCAATTTTGAGATAAACGCTTAGTCCAGGGTTGTCTGGGGATATTTTTAAAGTCCAGGGTTGTCTGGCGAGATAAATGCATAGTCCAGGGACTATTTTTGTAGTTCACTCTATTTATATTTGACGAATTGAGACTGTTTACTTTCTTATTTACCCTTAAAATTCCATAGAGGGTATATTAGGCACTGTAATTACTCTCTCTCTTCTACAATTCGTTATTTTATTACTCCTCTTTCTACAATGTTATTTAGTGATTAAAAAACAATAGTAGGAAAGTAAATAAAATAAAATAAAATAATTATTCTTTTTAAGTATGTTTCAGATAAAATAAACGCCCCAAAATGAAAAATCTAAAGTAGAGAAAGGCACACGTGTCATCGGATAGTTCAGAGCATATCTCACATATTGAATAAAATTTTGTTTACAATGCGTTAAGAAAACGTTTCTCTAAAAAAAAAATGGCAAAAGCCATACACAAATCAAGATAAGAGAGTGAATTAGAATTAACAAGATAAGTCATCCAACAATAAGTTATTATGGCTTATATTTTATTTTATTTTAATTATATACATTATCTAAGTACTTCCTCGTTCGATAGTAATAGAGTCATTTGGTCATTTTAGTACGTTCTATAGTAATAGAGTCATTTTAAAAGTCAACAAATTTTTTCACATTTACTTTACCCTCTCTTACTTTTTTTCTCTCCTCATCTCTCTACCTTTTTCATTTTCCACTTTATTCTCCCTTTACGTAACTCACCTAACGTGTCAAAAAGAAACGCCTCCATTACTATGGAATTGAGGGAGTAGAAGTAGCTAAATCCAAGACCAAATGTTTGGATGATTTATTTTATTCTGAGTAACGGCCACTACGATTAGGGGTGGAAGTAGTAGTACATTTATTTGGACAAGCTGAAATAAACTTTTTTACGACAATGAAAAGTGAAAAAAAAAGGTGCTAAAACTTACATAAAGAATAAGGCTCTGTTCGATATCACAGAATTAGACATGCGGATTGAAATTGGAGCTTCCAATTCCAAATCCAATGTTCGGTACCACAAAATATTTGGATTTTGAATTGAATTACAATTTCAATTCCTCTCAATTCCACAATTTGAATTTCCAAATGAGAAGTAGATAATTAGAATTTTGAGTAATAATAAAATTGCACTTTCACACACAACACACACATGCACACTCCTACACACACACCTGCACAAACACACACACACACACACCTGCACATACAAACACACACACCTGCACATACAAACACACACACACACACACCTGCTTACACACCCCTGCACATACACACACACACACCCCTGCACCTGCGCGCGCGCGCGCACACACCTGCACACAGTCACACACACCACACACACCACACACACACCCTTGCACATACACACACACGACACACACCTACACACCCCTGCACATACACACACGACACACACCTGCACATTACTGCACACACACACACACACACGACACACACCTACACATTCATGCGCACATAAACACAAACCCATGCACATACACACATCAGCCCCCACACATACACGCACTAGCCCACACACACACCTGCCCACACACATAACACATACCGGCAAGACACACACTACATAATTTTTTTGAATTCTATTTCTCATCAATTATCATTTAACCGAACAAAGGATTTGGAATTTAATTATAATTCAATTCTTTCAAATTCAATTCCGTAGAATTCTAGTTCCAATTCAATTCCAATTCCGTGTACCGAACGAACCTTAATTATTTTGGATTGGGATGTTTCACCCCCTGTATGAGATCCGCCCATAACTGCAACAAAACTTGTGGCTCAACAATAAATCTTGGAGTATCATATTGATACAGGATTGCCGGCCATTTTTGTCAATTGATGCAATGCTTAATAATGGTTAAAAAATGAAGTGGTATATGTTGATGTAGGTTAAAGACATTCATGAACGCTGCTCCTACTATTTATGTGTCTTAAGTACAATTTATTTTTTCCTTGATCACTAATCACCACAATCTTGCAACACGATGCACTATGTATTACTCCATCTTTCCACAAATAGGAGTCTCAATTCTTTTCGGTATGAATTTAAAAAATAATAATTAAGAAAATTCGGTGGAAGAAACTTAATAGAATATGAATCTTACTTGTATATAACATTAGTTTTAAACGCTATATGAGTGCATTAAGTTAGTGGAATGTGAGATTCTTAACAATTTATAATCGTTATGAACTGAAACTCCTATTTATGGACGGATAAAAATAGAAAAACAAGACTCCTATTCGCGGACGGAGGGAGTACTTCACATTCGGGCCGGGTGGAGTAACATATGCATTTAGGGCATCAACAATAGCGCTAGAATTCCGGCCGGCCGCATGCGGCGGAATTTCCGACACTATTGAAAGGGGGAAAAGGGGAGAGTTGGCCGGCCGTGTTTCACCCGGCGGGTGGCGGGATTTCCGGCCCTATTGTAGCCGGTTCCCATCGCGGAATCCAATGTGGACTTCAAACTTATTTTTTTTATTATTATTTTTTTTTGAAAAATGAGGGAAGATTGTGACCTAAAGTCGACTATAGTCTATTTGTAGGACCACCCACAATATGAGCATAGGATAAGCTGTAAATTGTAATAGTAGTAGTTTTGGATTGATCTCATTCATTTCTGCCGTCAGAAAAGGTGGGACTACCTTAGTCAAATGCGTGTCTCGCCCATATAGGCACGTTATATTATTGAACAAATGTTAAATTGTGTTTTGAAATTTACTATATAAGGAAATTATATATAGTAGTACAAGTTTATTTTAATTCATTAAATTGGGAGCAAGATTTGAATCGTAAACTTTAATTTTTACTGTAACGATCACAATACATGAACCAGTCGCTTTCCCACCATTACCAACATAAAAAGAAAGCCAATGATTCCACTACGAATTTATGATGGAAGACAGCATACTACAAGCATTATCAACATCAAATGCTAAATTATTAGCTGCCCATTATCAACACCCAAGTACTTCTTTGATTGGACGATTTTCTTGTATATATTATACTAGTAATAATAGTATGCTATTTCCATTTTTTGTATGAAGAATTCAATGAAAATACAAACTGTAATAATAGTAGGAATTCAATTAATGAGGAATTAATAAATTTGTCCTACTTTTATTTGTGGTCAATCTATTAGTATTATGTTGTTTTGCTTCAAAATATGTATAGATATTCATATTAGTGTCGAGGGCTCAACATATTCTTGATTTAATTCTTTTTTGCCTCTGTTATTAGAGTTATCCCCACTTATTTTCACCAAATCCAAACTCATTTTAATATAAATGTCGTACTATTAAATAGTAGCAATAGCAATTTTATTTTAACTATTTATATCAAACTGAATTTAAAAGAATATTCTATATATCTACTTGCTTTTTATACTCATAAAATAAAAATAAGTTATTTAGGTTTATTATAATGTTAACCCAAGAATGAATATATCTTATTTAAAAACCAAAATGGATGAGTATTGTAGTAATACTATTAAAGCCATTTTCCTATTCTATTTGGGGTTTTATAGTATTTTATTAGAGAGAATTTTAGGTTGAACAAGACAATGCACCTTATCCTTTACAAAAATTTTTTGCTGAAAGTTAGGGTATATTTTTCCAAGATACCACTATAAATTTAAATTTTCTATACTTACTTATTCTATACTTACTTTTTGACCTTTTCATTTCCTTGACCTTGAGATACATGAGAAAAAGTAATATAGCATGTTTAAAATTTTCTCTCTGGTCAGGTCATTATTGGATATGCTCTTCTCTTCTGATTCTACAGAATGGCTAAAAATGGAATATATTTCAATTGGATCATTTATCTGTCAGGAATAATTGTGAAGCCCAATTTAGTTAGTAAAATGATTTCATTTCAATTTATAAATGCTGCAATTAAATGATATTCCATTTCAATCAGTATCATTAATTATCCCCTGACAGATAAATGCTGAACATCAGTTTCCTTTCCCCCTGAATAACAATATAGTAGTAAGCTTCACTTCCATAAAATGATTTGATTTCAATTAATAAATTGAAAATTCGAATTACTGTACATGATGACGAGTTAGAATTTAAGCTTCACTTTCATAATAATAACGAAGCCCAAATTATTTAATAAATATGATCCCATTTCAATTAATAAATTGAATTTTCAAATTACTGTGATCATGAGGTGAATATGAAAATTATTGCGGTCTCTTAAGAAAAATGAAATATAGAGAGAACAGTGGAAGGATTACGCAGCAAAAAAGGTTGGAGATCCAAGATCGGTAAAACGTTGAATAAAATATTGAAAATTGAAAAACCTAATTAAAAAATATTGCAACATGATGTACCCAAAATTGTGATTTTGGTCAAAATTGTAGGCAGCTAGAGAAATTGGGACCACTATAACATGTTGCAATCTTCATCGGTCAAAAATCTCATTTTATTTCATTCATTGTCTATTATATACCTATATGCATTTGTAGCAAATAACCACGTGAAATACAAAATTCAATAAAATAATCCAACCATAGGCTAATAGCAATTTTCCTTATTCTGGATAGATCTTGATAATTTTGTTGGGGTTGTTATATTTAATTGATTAATTTTTATATACGTTGAATATGGGAATGGGGGTGTAGTTGAGTCAATAATAATAATTCATAAACTATAATATCATAGAAAGCAAGAATTGGTCAATTTCATAGGCGTGGACCCTAAACTAGGGCACCCCATGTTGGAATTGGACCTTTTCTTACAAAATCAAGATTTGTGTTTTCATAAAAAGGGGAAAGAAAAGAGATCAGTCATGCATATTGTTCAACCAATCCAACACAAACAACCAACTCCTATGTTTTAAAAACCATGATTCAAACTCAATAAGCAAAAACAAAAAGTCAAATGGATGACATGACTCAAAAAAAATGGATGACATGACTCAATGTAATAGTCCAATGTACTTCATTTATGCGCTAAAAAATCCCTCCCAATTCTTTACAAACAAAAAATTGTAGTATCTAAAAGGAGGCCATAGTTTAATGTTGCATAGCAATCACATTGCTTTATGCATTTGTAAAAATGATCAACTGCAATATTTCTATCCTACATAGATCTATATCGCTCGGGGAGTCTCGTTTCCCCTAGAGTAACCGGGAGGTTAGCGACTCCACTCCACTCCACTCCGCTCACCATGGTTTAGGTGGGAAGGGAACTCGAGATTATTAGAACTATGGTTAGGGGATTATGACAGTTACCACCGGCCCAGTGCCCATTGCCTGTTTTGGTTGCCCTGCCTTGTATTCTGGTTCCCTCGGCCAAGACTCTGCTTCGGGAGGTCACGCAGCTCGACTACTTGTATCGTTCTCTGCTTCTTGGCTGTCGAGAATTCACAAACACGCGAATTTAAAAAATTGTACATCACATTGATAGGGAAAGTACATTGTGCTATCTAACTAACTAACCTTTTTCGGCTTCTTGATAGCGCTCGTGAAGCTTCCTCTTAGCATCCTCCAGTTTCATCTGATGTGAAGCCCCGTTGACACGATTCAACTTCTGGTACAAGAAATACAACGAACATTGAGGTTAGGGTTTCAAATTTGTTAGAACGAGCAGACTACCTACGAAGGGAGTGCATACCTCTTGTTGTTGAGTAGGTGGTTTCTTTGGAATTGTGCCGTGTTGCTGGGCCTTGAAGACATAGTTTCCATTTGGTTGCGCGACTGGATTAGGTCTCCTGGTGCCCATCTCATTGCTGGGAGGCTTCGGCCTGGCTGGTGTGTTCGGTTTCAAGGGAGGAGATTGTTTTTTCGTCATAGATTCTTGATTCCTCCGGTTTCCAGCCTTCAAGTCCTTGGGAGGAACTCTCGAATCGTTTGGACTCTCAGATTTCCTTGTGGGAATGTCAGTTCGTGTTCTGCCATTTTTCTGGTTCTTGTTGAATTCCCCACAGTTTTGAAGATCTGAAACAAGTCGAGCAACAACCCGAATTAAATCATGAATCTCGCTTGGGGAATTCCGACAAAGAACCATATAGCATAAGGCGGAAACAGAAAGAATTCGAGCAATAAGAAAAGATTACTCACTTCCATCATCATCCATGCCATCAAAGAACTTCACGAATCGAATTGGCACAAGATATAAAATGAAGGTCATGTCAGTCAACGTGCAAATTATTTCATTCGAGAACTTTCTAAACATAAACAAGAGGGAAACTATTTAATACCTGCGACCACTCCATTGATGTTGGAGCCGCAAAGAAAGCTCCTTCGTCTAGAGGAGGAGACGGAAGCCCTTCTTCTTCCTCTTCCTCTTCTTCAACGCCAGATGTTTTTCCAGTCTCAGTAGTATTCGCACCTACAGAGAAGGAATAACGCATAAATTCGTAAGCCAGACTAACGACCAAGATTCTTGATTCCCGACTTTTTAAAAGCCGTTTTAGGTCAAGTACCTGCAATGGCTGTCATAGCACTAACCCACTCGTCAACCATGAGTTTCCAGTCCCTGAATTTAGGGGTACGGATCAGAACACTTATCAACGAAATTAAATATCTTGCATTGCCTAAACGGGGCTGACCAAAGTAATTACAACGCAACGTGTCAACCGAATCCGTTCATTTAATGTCAAAATAGTACGAACCGGGCAATGAGACCACCACGTGTAACGTAACAATTAAAATCACCGCTATCTAATAATCAATGCAGCACCAATCAAGAATAGTAAATCAACACCAACGAACTAAAGCCAGCACGACAATGCAGCTGAGAGACGAGATCACTTACTCAACTAGTCGCCTAACAAGATTCCGAATCTCCTTTGATCCATGCTTACGCAGAGCATTAACAGATTTCCCAATCTCTGTTGTCTGAAGTAGAAACAAAATCAGTTAGAATCTGTATCACAACAATGCAGAATCACTTTTCCGCTCGAAAACACAAACCTTTAGGATCTCCACAGACAACGGCATCAACTGCAGCCGCCTCAGTGATTCAAACAGCACCTCTTCAGACTGCCAACAAACAACATGCTCTAATAAATAAACCAAATCTAGCAAGCAATTTAGTCCAAACCCTACACCAAACAAATCACTCCCACAAATATATCATAACCATAAATGGACAAACACTACACTACCAACTATCTCTCAAGTTCATTCAAGAAAACAACCTACTGCTAGATCATAGCTGTTCACACAATAAGAATGACTACAATTCAAGAAATTATGAAAAAGGGGAAACTGTATCATCAATCAAACAATGAACAACAACATAGTAAGAGCAAGCAAACAACCTTTCCTTCCCTCTCATCAATAACCTCTTTGATCCTAGCAACCTCTTCAAGAAACTGAGTTTCCTCCTCAATCTCAGCAGTGAGTGCTTCAACATCAGCATATTCTTGATCACGAGCCTGATTATCGGCATTCACCTCCATCACCCCTGTGTGATCATCATCACCAACTTCTACTCCACTTCTACTGTTGCTGCTCACTTTGCTCCCCTTTGAATCTTTACCATCAACAACAATTTCCTTCACACAATCATCAAACGCAACACAGAGCTCAGCGTTGTTGCAGCCTATGCACTTTGCCGTCAGTGTACATGTGAAGAGCATCTCAGCAATCCGATCCCTCTTCAACTTGAAATCAAAAGGGAAATCAGAAGCGGCAACCATGATTGCATGCTCAATTACGCTGAATATATCGGAATTCGCGGTGGTGAAATAATCTCTCCATTTATCCAGAGACATCAGATTCCTGGTCATGGTGGAGAACTGGAAAAAAGATTCAATTTTCCCACAAAACCCTTCTCCCAAATTAGAGAGATTACTCCTTTTCTTAGTCAAAGGTTCGATTTTGATGGCTCCCACAAACCTAATACTGGATTGTTCTTCAAGGGAAGGGTAAAGTTTGGTGCCTTTTTCTTTCCTTTTCCCCCCTCTTTCCAATCAGTTCTGACTCAACAAAGAAAAATCAAGGAAAAATTCAATTCAGATAATCAACTCCAATTTCTTCCCAGGAAACCTAAACAACAATCTATTGAAATCAGCAATCCACTTCAAGAAATGCTCTAATCTGAGAATCAGTAGTTAATCTAGAAAAGGAATGAAGCAAAAACTAATGTGTTTGAATGGAGAAATGGAGAGTTTGCCGGTTTAGGGAATTCGGAGAGGAATATATGTCATGGTGGATTTAACTCTCTCTCTCTCTCAAGACAAGAGAATACAGGATGCTGCTCAGAAACAGGGGGGAGAGAGAGAGGAGAGAGAATGATTAAATTAATACTACTCCTACTATTGTTGCCCTTTACATTTGCAAAGTGCAATTATATCTCTTTTCCATTTCTATTTTCAGTTAATGAGCGAATAAAAGCGGATAATCACGGTGAAAATAGAAAAGGATTGCGTTTATTCATTCAAATGTCCGATTTTCTTACAGGAACCGTTTGGCAGTAAAAAACCCATTTTTTTTGTTTTTTCAAATTTTACATACGCGGAAAAATACATCATATGGTAGACTTTAATATTACCAATCCTTTAATTCTTCCATTATTGCAATTTAGTCCCCAAAAAATATTCGTTCAAGATTAATGAAATTATATTTTATGGTAGTAGTCATTCGATTTACCCAATTCTGGAGTGGAAATGGAGGTGATGACAAAATTTGATTTTGAGGTATTCTAACGTGAGTGAGCAGTGATAAATCTATACTCCTATAGTACTACATGATTGTATTTTGTAGGTATTTGCATTTAAAATGAATTCATGAATATTAATTAATTTAAAGTGAATTAATGTAGAAAAATATTAACCTTTTCAAATTAAGTATATTTAATTTAATAAGATTAACTTTTTTTTATTGGATATCTATGTAATTATCTCCGGACCAAATTGGAAATAATATGTAAATTTGACCTAAAATTTTCAAATCAAACTCTTAATGATATCTTTTAAAATGGAGTATAACAAATGTAATTCGATAAGAAAATAATATAATATAATATAATTAATTTAAATAAAGATTATTCTGCTTTGATTTAAAAATTAGGAAGATTATGTATATTTATCTTTTTTTTATTTGTAATATATTGTGAATGAGGGGATAATCTTACATCAGTTCACTTGAGGCAGATTCTTTTCACATGATATAATTATTTATGGTTAATTGCTAAAAATCATTAAATTTTGACTGTTTTTTTTTTATTTCGATTGCGATATAAATGATTGCAATAGCGGTCTCATTTTTCAGTTTGCAACAAAATTGACACGCTCAATATATTTCTTATGCCACATCATTTGGTAGGTGAATATGGTGACAGTATAAATCCTACTAGTACTATTTTCTTCTAGTGTGACTTTTTTTTCAATAATCGCAAAAATTTAGGTATAGGATGAGTGACTCTTTTTGATATAAAATCAATGTTTGTGATAATTGAAACAATTAACCCTATTAATTTTATGATTATATTATAAAACGTGTTAATCATATGTATGCCGTGCTGAGGAAGTTTGTGGAGAGGTTGAGGGTTTGTTACTAGAGAAGGATCTGATAATTGCAGCATTTGTGAGTGACAAAAGGATTTAGTGGAAGTATATTCGGAGTAGTATTTTTGTGCAAATTAATGTTTATATAATCAACATGAATTTTCTTGGATACTGTCCTAAAGTAAATTAGATTAACGGATATAAATGTTAAGCATGTTTTTCATAAATTGTGGAATATTTGATATTAGTCAACTCTATTATATTTAACCAATCAATTTACCTTTTAAGAAAAGACTTGCACGGTAAAAATAAAAGGACAAATAAAAGTAGGTATTGGAATTATTAATTAGCTTTGCTGCGTTTTTCATATTCACGATACGTGAAATTCACGTGTCAATCTATTGAGGGGTGTTTTAATCGTGTACAATTGTACGTGTCCGCGTGTTATGTACACGTGCCACCTTGTTACCTGTCAGTTCATATTTTATTATACGGGAATTTTTTTTTTTCTTAAATGAAACTATTTTTCATTAAATAAAATAAAAATATCAATTTTAGTAGATTCTATATGCTATCAAAATATGTATGAAGTGTCGAACTAACGAGAAATGAGATAATCCTTTATATATCACCGCAAGTAGGGGTTTGGCGCCACACTTTTAATCAGAAAAAGGAAAGAAATATAGAATATAAACTAAACTCGCTATTCACTGATAGAAATGTACTATAAAAAATTTCCGTCACTTAACAGGGTTAGTAATAAATTAAGTATTGGCAGATCCGTCGCTTATCAATAAATATTTTAGTGACGGATTTGTCTATTACTAAAGTTACTAGTCCATACAGTGATAGAAAACATAGGTGGCTACCATGATAAGCTCGTATTAGTGACGGTCTAATATGTCACTAATTAGTGACAGACGCTTTTCAATCATTTATCCTTCACTAATCACTGAATTATCGGTTGTTCTCACTACTTAGCATTTTTTTGTAGTGAACAACAAAGAAGTATGAAAAATAAAAGTTCAAGTACTAAAGTAAATGAGAACCACCAAATTCCTAAGTACTTGGACACAGTGTAAAACTCGACTAGTTAACTAGTGGATCACTAAGTTTTGTTGATTGATTTTTGATATAAAAGACATAAAGTAGTAGTCTAAAACTTAAACCAGACATAGAACTAAAATTACTAAGGCTAAAAAGGAAAGTAGGTCATTTTCGTTGGGACAAAGGGAGTAACCGTGAGAGTTGTGTGTAGCGGTTGACAAAAATTTGACAATTTTAAACCTCTTTTTTTATAAGCAGTAAATGCAACAAAACATTCAAACTACTAGCAAGAGGTATGGAGTGAATTATAAAACAAGTATTAAAACAAAGTAGAATAAAACAAAAGACCATAAAAATGCTAGGAACATTGAAAGCAAACAAATTACCCCTTGTTGGCTAACCTTACACCAACCCAAACAACAAAATCCCAAGAAGTAGACAAAGAGAAAGAAACATAATACTCAGAGTGGTATAACAAAAATCTTGCAAAAACAAGATTGGGAAGTAACCTAAGGGCATCCACAATGGGACGCCCTAAGCGACGCCCTATGCACCGCCACGTCAGCATTTTATCCTCCTCCTATTCCACCTGCAGTGGGGCGGACTATAGCCCGCCCTAAGCGACGCCCTAAGCATTTTTCTATTATTTGAATATTTAAATACTTCAAAATTTGGAAAACTAACTTCATTTCATTAAAATTCAAACATTACAATACGAAAAAAAAACTACAATTTCTCAACGGCGGTTGCGGTTCCAAACTTCTTCAATCACGTCGATCATGAGCTGAGTATGGTCTTGTTGGTTGCGCATTGAGGCCTGTCGCTCTAGAACCGCACCGAAGCCGGTCGGTAATCCTCGAGTGACCGGCGAGGTCGCCGTGCTTTTGGAGCTAGATCCGGCTCCATCATCCACCCAATTGGTGACATGGCCACGTTCTTGTTCGACTATCATGTTATGCATGATGATGCACGCATACATGACGTCGGCGATGACTTCCTTGTACCAGAAACGCGCCGGACCTTTCACGATTGCCCACCGCGATTGGAACACCCCAAAAGCCCGCTCCACATCCTTCCGCGCGGACTCCTGCTTTGCCGCAAACAAGACTCTCCTCTCACCAATTGGGCAGCTGACCGTCTTCAAAAAAATAGGCCACCTAGGGTATATGCCATCGGCCAAGTAGTACCCCATATGATGTGTGCGGCCGTTGGCAGTGAACTGAATGGCCGGACCGCGACCCCTGCACTGATCGGCGAATAGGGTGGACGAGTTGATAACGTTGATGTCATTGTTCGACCCGGCTACACCAAAGTAGGCATGCCAGATCCAGAGGCGGTGGTCAGCGACGGCTTCTTGGATCATCGTCGGGTGGCTGCCCTTGTAGCCACTAGTAAATTGACCTCTCCAGGCCGTCGGGCAGTTCTTCCACTGCCGGTGCATACGGTCGATGCTCCCCAGCATCCCGGGGAAGCCGTGCACCGTCTCGTGCATCCGCATCAGGCTCTGGCAATCATCAGCGGTCGGGCGTCGCAAATATGTGTCGCCAAAAGCCTCCACAACTAACTTACAAAATTTCTTCGGACATTCGCGGCCAGGTGTATCCCGACATGAAGGTACTCGTCGAACATATCCGCTTGTTGTGCCGTATGCCAAGCGGCGGATCGCAACCATGCACTTACGCAGCGGCGTAAGTCCGGGTCTGCCGATCCTGTCTTCCCGATACTGGAAGTACTCATCACGTCCCTCCAACGTGTGCACAATGCGGAGAAAAAGATCTTGGCTCATTCTAAAACGTCGGTGAAAAACATTCGGGCCCCACCTTGGATTCTCGGCAAAATAATCTGCGAACAGACGTTCGTGCGCTACGTCTTGCTCGCGGGGGACAAACGTCCGACGTCGTATCGGGCGAGGGACCCGCGCCTCCGCCGCCGCCTGCTCCCGCTGCATTTGTGTCAAGCATTCCGCCTTGGCTTCATTAACGGCATCAAACAAGGCTCAAGTCAAGGCCCGTCTGCAGCCATCCGATGTACTCAAATCGTAGTCGTCGAGATTCATTTTTGAGACGATGGGAGAGAATAATTGAACAGAAATTGAAGAGATAAGTGTGTGAAATGGTAGTGAATAGTAGTGTTTAAATAAGAAAAATATTTTGAAAAAATTCAAAAAAAAAAAGGAAACGCGTGCCCATCGTCCGTTACCCATCGTCCGCGTCGTCCACAGTGGCAGACGATGCGACGGGCGATGGGTATCCTCCGCGCATCGTCCGCGGACGATGTATCGGGCGCGGACGACGGGTTACCCATCGTCCGTCGCATCGTCCGCCCCATTGCGGATGCCCTAACCCCATGTGGTCATCATGGTGTAGCGCTCTATGTGCGCTCCATTCCATGTCACTTTCTCTGTGATTGAGAGGGGTTCCTTTTCCGTGCACTCTTGGGATCCGAAACCCCTTTTTAAGGTCATACATCACTTATTCTTGTGAGAATTTAAAGTTTGCCCATCACCGCCCACGTATCTAAGAACCGGGATGTCATGGAGCCTCTTCTTCTTGAATTCCCAATTAGGTTTGAAATCATGAAACGCGACCATGTTTCTTATATGCCAAAAAGACCACAACAACAATTAATGCTCGAAAGACGGTTTGGATATTGATGGTCAGTCGATCAACTTCTTACGCTGCCCAACGCAATGTAACTTAGGCATGGTAGACTTAGGATGCTCCTTTCTTGGATATGTTCATCCTTTTTTGAATACGTTCCATCTTTCATTAATTTCTTGTAGTACTCTCTCCGTCCCACTTAAGATGACACGTTTTCTTTTTTAGTTTGTTCCAACTAAGATGACACATTTCCTTTTTTGGTAACTTTCTCTCTCCAATTAATACACTCAACCACTTTTTCTCACTCCTATTAAAATATTCATCTATCTTCATCTCTCTACTTTAATACCTACACTCACCTTCTCTCTCTCCAATTAAACATTTTAACCAATAACTACTAAAATCCCGTGCCGGCTAAGCAATGTGTCATCTTAGCCGGGATAGAGGGAGTATCAATTTAATTGCCTTTAGCATCCCATTAAGAATGTTTCATTTCTACAATAAACATCCTCAAAGCATGGATATTAGCTACTTGATCATTAAAAAGATTTCAAAACCGAAGCAACAAAATAGAGCGTTCAATCAATTATAGTCATAACAATCTTATTCTATTTATATTTCATTTGACCTATTAGATAATTCTCTTTTTATGCTTTTTCACTTTGCTATAAAAATCAAAATTCAAAAATGATTAGAACTGTCGATTTAACGGTTTAGCTAAGAATCGACATGTTGTCCTGTTCAATTTAAAAGAAAATGATTAGATCAGTCGATTGAACGAGTTTAGCTAAGATTCAATTTAGACTAAAAATATAGTTGAATACTTGAACCTTCATAAATAAAAATAAAAATAAAAATAATTTGTTTCAACTGTGAATTGACCGACAGTTAAACTGATTTTTAATTACTATTAGTACTATTTTAGATATTTTTAATAAAAACTTTTATAATTTTTACAGTGAATCTAGCTAATTGTACCAACGGTGACTTTAATAACTTAATTAATCATATTAACATTCAAATCAAAAAATGAGAGTGAAAGTAATGATTATTGAATATCATCTTTGGGGTTTATAACTTTCAATCTCTTGATATGTTTACGAAATTTTTCGATAAAATTTTTGTTTATTATTTGATATTTGAACATATAATTCTTAAACTTGTAGATTTGTTAGCTTTTATTATTATTAAGATTAAGATTATGATTAAGATTTAAGATTCAAGACTGATATACAATCTCTTTCTTTGGTCATCATTCACTAATTTATCTGATAAATCTTACTCCTTGTTAGTATTTTTTTTATTTACAAATAGAATTTTTTTTTTGAAAAATGCATGTGTTATGATGATCAATTCGAATCTAATGTCTTTGACCTCAAATATTAACTATTTTATTTTTAGGACACCATATGCACAGCATTTATTGTTATTAAGAATCAATACTTATGTTCTGTAATATATTTCTTTGTTTATTTTACGCCATGTTTGGTTGCCAGGATTCTATCTGGGAAAGTAATCTGATTCCTTAAATTTTAAATTCCTGTGTTTGTTTCAGTTTTTTAATCAAACTGGGAAAGTAATCAGAATCCGAGAACAAGGAAAGTTAATACAACTTTCCAGGATTCTGAATCCTAACTATTCTTAGGTATTCTTTTTCCCAGTTTTAGGATTCTTACATATTTAAGCAATATAGTATAGTTTTATAGTTATTATTATTATTATTATTATTATTATTATTATTATTATTATTATTTACAATGTTTTAAAAATAATTTAAAATTATAAATCATACTTAATTTCACTATAATAAATAACTATAATTAAAATTATCATAATTATAACTATATTTTATAATAATTCATAATAGTAATTAATAATTTATTAATAATTAAAATATAATTATATAATATAAATTATATAATAAATAATAATTATTATATTTCATAAGTTAATAATTAATCAATAATGTCATAGTGCTATTTTAATTTATAAAATTTATTCATTATTATATTTGTAAATATTATAATTATAGTATAATAATGATTATATTTATTATTATAATAAATGAGTATAAATACTCCATGTAAGTATAATTATAATTATATTAGCATATATTATGATGGAAAATCCATATTTAAACTATCCATCGTAATAATAAATATAATAATATAATTATTATTATTTATAATTAAAAATTTATTAAAAGTTTTATAATATCATTCTTTTTTTATAAATCAAAATAATAAGTATATTTTTAGTTTGGTGTTTAAATTAAATATAAATTTAAAATCTTGATATTGTCCAAACACAGGAAAGTAAAGTTACTAGGAATCATATTCCCGGGATTCATTTTAGATTTAAGAAAATAATATTTAAAGAGTTAAATTAAAAAATATTCTCTCCGTCCTACAAAGATTGTTCCACTTTGACCGGACACCGGTTTTAAAAAATGTAATAGAAAATGAGTTGAAAAAGTTAGTGGAATGTGGGTCCTACCTTTATATACTCCATCCGTCCCATGCTACTAGCACTTTTCATTTTAGGCCGTAAATTTAAGATTGATTTTTTTGTGTAATTAAGTTAGAATTTTAAGTGTAATGAGACGTCACTTAATAAAGGACCTCTTAACTTAAACTAACATATTAATTAAATGCATTAATTCTAACTTAAACTATAAAAAATTTAAGGAGTTTGTGACGTGCCGAAAAGTAAAAGTGCAAGTAACATGGGACGGAGGGAGTATTAGTTTTATAATAAAATGTGAGTAGAAATGTGTTAGTGGAATATGAGGTCCACTACCAACAATGGTAAAAAGTGAAATGAGACAATCTTTGTGGGACGGACCGAAATGGAAAAATGAGACAATCTTTATGGACGAAAGGAGTAATATAGTAGAAGAGAAAATAAAATAAAAAAGTAAAATGAGAATAAAATGAAAAATAGAATAGAATATAAGAGAATAATTAGATAATATTTTATTAAAGAATATGACCCGCTTTAGACAGGACGTTCAAAAGAAAATTCAAATTACTTATAACAAAATAGAGTTGAAAGAGTATTTCTTTAGCAACATTTTGGCATTAGGAAAATCTTAATAATATGAGAGATCCTATATGAGTATATCTTAGCAACATTTCTATAGGAGTAATTCATTCAAATAAATATAGTATTTATTTTATTCAATAAGAATATGTACTATTGATTGGACATGAGTATTATTGAATAATTGATAAAGTAAAAGAGATGTAGAGAATAAAAAAATAATTAAAGTATTATTAGTAGAGAATCAGAGAAAATAGTTTCTCATGAGACGAACTAAAAAGAAAATAGTGCATATTCTTACGAGATGGATGAAGTATACTCCATTCGTCTACGAATAGGAGTCACGTTTTTCCATTTTAGTCCTTCGTGAATAGGAGTCCCGATTCACTTTTACAATAAAAGGTAATAGGGTCCCAACTTTTTTCACTCATATTTAATTTAAAACTGATATATACAAATGAGACTCATGTTACACTAATTTTTTTTTACATAATTTTCTTGATATTTCTTAAAATTCATGCCACTAAAAAATAAGACATTTAATGACAAAGGGAGGGCGTATATCTATTGTGACAGAGAAGATAGACTGAGGTCTGAGGATAAGGGTGAGTCATCCAACAGATTTGCATCGCTAGATTGACACGTGGATATCACTTCCACTAAGTAGTTGGCAGCTCTTTTATAACAAATCTTTAAAATTGCACGCCTTTTTTATTTTAAATTATAACAACATGTAGAAAACAAATTCACTACATGCCCATGGCGGCACCTTATTATTTAAATTCAAATTTTTATCTTATTTTTTATTATCCAAGTGGGTTTGAGTTGGGGTTGGGTCGAAAATCATCTCAACTTAATTTAATTGATAGATCTTGTCCATGAATATCTACGAATAATTTTCACGTGGTACAATAACAATTCTTTTCATAATAATACCTATTCATATAATACAAAATACTTTATAGTAGTATTTTTATGTATAATAATGTTTATTGAAATAATTAAGAATTTTATATGTTCCACCAATCCCCTTTCTATCTATGTTATGCACGCTCAAAATGTTACTCATTATCCAAAATATTATTTTCTCCATCGGCCTTTAAAATTTATACTAGAATATCTCATCACTATTTTGAGAATTAAGTGTTCAATGTGATCTTCACTTTGGTTTGATCATTTTTAGCAAAGGAAATTGCATACTCAATTAATTCATTTATTTTATATTTATTATAAAATTAATATAAAACGATGTAATTTGCATTCTACCTACTTGTTCTATATATATTTTTTTACATTTATTAACATTTATGTTAAATTAAAATAAAATATTTAGTAACCCAAAGCATGTGGCCGAGTGGTATGAGACTCGTCCATCCTTAACCAAATGATCAAGGGATTGATCCATGCCCTTTGATTATGAAACAACTTTAAATCCTTGGGTCAGCTGTACTTCCATCCATTAAGGAGCCTACAAAGCAACGCAAAGATTAGTAACTGAACCCACCGGTGAACACCCTTGATAATTACTAAAAAGTAAAAAATAAAATATTTAGTCATGGACTCAGAATAGGATATTTATTCATAATTGGTGGACTATAGAGTAGAATTTAACTAAATACATTGATATTTTTTATATAGATGTCTAAAGACTAAAATCATTATGTAGTAAATGGAAGTGTTTGTTTGTGTAAGGAAGAGGTTGGTTGACAAAATAGAATCCGCAAATTTGACGATGGTATTTTAACTTGTAAGCGCAGAACATGTATTAATTGCAATTGGCCCAATAGTCATAACAATTCCCTGGTTAAAAAAGTCAACTCTTAAAAATGATTGTAGTATGTCTTCACCTAACACACTATGCTATTTATAAACAATTTCATTATTTAGCTATTGATTAATACCAGCAATATTTATTAACTTTGGAAATATGACAGAATATCATACATAACTTCTTTTGTAGTTGAATTTTACTAATGTTGACCAGTTAAGTCTAGAATAATAGTATAATACAGTAGTAATAATGAAAGAAAAAAATATTTCCATTTAAACTTAATTTTATAAAGAAATTTGAATATTAGTAGTAACATTTTAAAAGTTACAAATATTAAGTAATAAACAAATTCCTACTCTAAATAATATTTATTGTTTTTTTTTAAAGATGGATTATGTGACTACTCAAATCCCACTTTTATCCTCCCGAAATCTTGAAATATTAAAATGAGGTCATACCTAAACTATCGATAATTTGATTGGAGAACACTAATTAACTATTTATATAATTTTAGTCAGCAAATAGCAGAAAATAGGATCATAGAAATGAAGACAGCACACAATTAGTTAATCTGCCACTGTACCACATAAGATAACATTCTTCCTTCTCGTTACTTAACTACCTCATACACAAATGAATAATAGTAGAACTAGTAAGTAGGAACTATGTCCGTATGTGAATAGGAGTCTCATTTCATTCCAATTCAAATTTTAAGAAATACTACTATTAATAAAAATGGATAGAAAAAAGTTAGTGATATATAAATATCACTTGTATTTATTAATTTTAAATGAAATGTGAGTGTAATGAGTTAGTGGAATGTGTAGTCTATTACTTTGGCTAATCTTAATCTCATAGTCCACTTCTATATTACATATATTTAAGAAAATAGAAATAAACATACTTATACGCATCAGCAAAATGAATATATGTTGATTTTAGGAGACGAGTTAGTAATTATTTTTTGCATAGTTTGCATTCAAATATTAAATGTTTAGCTTATGTACCTCAATTTTTTCAAACATTTCTTCTTAAATAATTGAAAATCTTTTCTCAAATAGCAGTCCAAGATAAATGCGACCATAGTTTTTGGAGTGAGTCGCAGTCAAAAGTACTACTCCATGACCATAACTATATTTTTAATCTTTCATTTTTATTTTTGTAACCTGTAAGTTTGAATATGAAGTTTGACTCAAGATATAGTCAGTTTCAATTATTTCTTATGATTTGCCATTTCTCTTTCCCCTTTATATACAATTTTGAATATTAATCATCCATCCATATTATTAGTGATGAGCACATTAAATAATTATGTGTAGTCAAATTTCAAAAAGCCCTTTAGACATTTAATTAAATACGTCGCATATTTACAATCTCTCAATTCAGTTTTTTTCCTCAATTTTCATTCATTCTTATTTTACCCTCTCTAGTCACATCTCTTATCCCACACTAATTTTTAATTAAACTATACTGGTTGATGATTAAATATCTGACATATAGCAAGTCAGCAATGTGATAAAAACTCGAAACTATTTTTACAACGAATCACAATACAAATTTACTTAATTCGCGAAAATGAAAGACCACCAATTACTAGTCTGATTACTTTAATACTCCTTAAACTCCTCTCCAACTAAGAAGGTTGAAATTGAATATGTACTTTTTTCCATAATATTTTGTTATATTATGCATATATTTTTTTTGAATTATAATCATATTGATTGACCGAATCTTCAATCTATTGCTTACGGAAGAACTGTTTTAATAATTATAATTGTGCTTTGTGGTCGTATTTTAAAAATATACCCAATAGTATTATAACAAAACTCTAAGCTCCTTTGATAAGAAAGATGAGATATAACAAGATTTGTTAAATAAGATAAGAAATGCGGGCTCTGTGTCAAGATAAGCTCGGATGAAGGTTTTTTCGTTTGTTGTTTGGTAAACAAGAAATTATCTAGATTTTGTATTAATAAATCACAATAAATGAGGTAGAAATGTTATCCGACCAAATTTGTGAGATACATATTATTTATTTTAAGGAAAAATTTACAGGCTCGGATGGGCTATAGAGAAAACCACGGGCTGACATAATAGATTAACTATGATATCAAACACTTAGAAATAATCATATAAGTATCTATATCTAGGCATTACTAACTTATCAAACGGATTTATTATTCCAAAATCAAAGTTACATATAATTAGTTTTATCAAATTTTACCTAATCACACACAAAAAAAAGAAATCAAGAAAAATAATTGCGGAGCAATTTAAGAAATATTACATGTGTATATATATATTTTAAAAATTTTTGTTGAACGATTCAAGATTCTTAGTTGTATGAGATGAAATTTAATAATTCAGTAGTAAACAATAGCTTCCCACTATATCTTTCGATTTTATTTCATGTTATAATTAATACTCCTAAATATTTTGTTAGCTGGAGATTTTAGTCAAATTCGATAATTACATAATTGAGATCCATATTTTTATTTAATTAATAACAATATACGCCACATTAAATTTGTGTCGTACAAAACACCCAAAAATAATAAGGGAACATGATTTCGGTCAACTTTCTACTGTGCCTGCCTCTTAGTAAAAAGTGAATTAGTACTATGAGTAGAATAATAATGTTCCTCTCTTGAGATTATATATACGGTATTTAATACTCCCTCCGTCCTATAAATATCATCTCATTTTTTTATTTTCGTATGTCCCACAAAATTTGTCCAATTTCACTTTTTACCATTTTTGGTAGTGGACTCCATATTTCACCAACTCATTCTTCTTCACATTTTCAACTTATTTTTTATTATATTTTTTAAAATTCGTATCTGGTCAAAGTGAGACAATATTTGTGGGACCGAGTAAATAATTTCTCAAGCAAGTAAAACAACAAAATTAGTTTCGCAGCAACTGCAGATGCATTGAATAGGAAGCTGTTCTTGAAAGTCAAATAAAACATAAATTAAAAATTTTAATATGCTTTCGGAAAACCAGACTAAGATTTAAAATAGACATAAATGCATACAGACTTTATTTTGACAATTTTGAGCAGATATTTCAGTCGCGTCGGCGCATCCAAAAGACTTTGGTCGGTGTTATTTTAATGTGATCCTTTCTAACAATTTATATTAAACTTAAACTTATTTTAATGTATATATTATAATAAATAGTGATTTTATTTTAATTATTTATATTAAATCTAAAATTTAAAAAATATTTTATATATTATACTCATTTACTTGTAAAATTGAAAAATATGTTTTAAATTTTTAGCATAAACCCAAAGATAAGTACTAAAAATATTTCAAAACCAATTCCATTTTGATTTCAAAATGAAATTGGTTTTGAAAATTTGGAAGGTGTTTTAGATTTTTACTTAAAAATCAAAATTGGAATTGATTTTGAAATAACATTGAATTTTCCATTTTAGATTTTAGTTTATTATTGGAGATAGTCTTACAATAAATATTTTTTAATATTAAATTAAAAATATCATGGATATTAGATTTCTATATATATTTATATTCATAAATTGATTATTAAGTTATGGAAATAGTAGTATCACCTTCAGATATTGTAAGTTGTTTTTTCCGATTTTATTTGTAAAATAGGATTAAAAAGATACTCTATTCTCTTCGTCCTTAGAAGTAGACAAATTTATAAATATCAATAATTTACTTGCAAGAGAGAGGTCGGAAAAAGTAAGAGATGTGTATGATTATTATTGGTTGACAATTTTCTATATTTAGACTTAGCTTAATTTTGGGTGATCGGAAATATTTCTTTGGGTGTATGTGTTTCATTCTTAAATCCGATTCACTACGTAACGTGATAATTTTGACAATTTATAAGTCAATCATGTATATTATCGAAGTAGTCAAGTCAAGTATGTATAGTTAAATTCAAATCTAATTTGTCACAAATGAAGCTCAAATTGAGTATTGAAAAAAACTCTGGATAGGACCAAACTTTTCATGAAAGATGGAGTTTAGATACATGAGCCAGTTTGCAAAGTCATGGGCCCCATTTTTAAAAAGCTTCATGTATGTCTATATATACACTTTCTTATCTTAAAACAAAAAAACAGAGGGTAGCGAGTCAGACCACTTTAATACTTAAGTTTGGGCCCATTAATGCCTATTGGATTGGGCCGCTTTTTGTGTTCGGTGATAATGCGAGGTTTAATCTATAATTTGATTTGGCTAAAATTTAATTTATAATTCGATTTAGCAGATGCAAAATGTAATGAATGTAAGATATATGATGAAGAGATCCTATTTCAATTTGTCCCTTTTAGAACAAATTCTTTGAAAATTTATTGTTACCGCTAAATACATAGAGAGAATGCTGATTTTAATGAAAAACACAAGTCTATACTCTCACTCCAACTTGACCATTTCAATTTATTGACATTTAAACACATGATTCTAATTGCAAGCTCAATTAAAACACACACACAATTGGAATATGATCTACTACTGAACAATTTATTGACCTTTTCTTGAATTGGAAAGAAGCCCATGAGCCTTATTCAAATGACTGAAATGAGAGAGAGAGTCAGAGGGAAGAAAAAATGGGAAAAGATGGGAGAGTGTAGCCAGCGTCAACGATGAAGACATTCCCAGAAACATAAGCAGAGGAGTCATGAATCAAATAACGAACAAGTGAAGTAAGTGCTGGATCCGAACTTCCAAATGTTCGAAGCGGAATCGTTCTCTCCGCAACATTTTGCAGCCATTTATGCACCATTAGTTGCTCCGTTATCTCCGATTTGAACAATCCCGGTGCGATCGCATTCACCCTTATATTATACTCTCCCAATTCTAGCGCCATTGTCTGAAAAATAATTCTTAATGAATACTATCATTCTAAACTTTTACTTAAAATATACAAGAATGTTTTTGTTTTCAATTAATTAATGTTACTTTGGTGATGTTGTTGAGGGCAACTTTGGAGGAACTATAGGCCACGCCACCGCTGTGATAGACTCGGTTTAGGCCGGCATTGGATGATATGTTGATTATGGAGCCACCGCGGCCGGCTGCGCGCATTCTTGAGCCGACGTGCTTGGAAACGATCCATGAGCCAGTTAAGTTTGTTTTCACCACATTGCTCCAATCCTCATCTGAAAGCTCCAGTGATGATCTCTTGGGCCCTACCAAGTGATGAATTTGTTGACTTTTTATTGTGAAAAAGAAAATAGTAGTTCTACTTATTAGAAATGGACCACTCACGGTCTCACCCTTAAAAGGTCTTATAAGGGGGAGAGTTATCCATCCTTATATAGATGAGATAGTATCATCACCAAGTCTATTTTAAAAAGAAAAATTAATTACGTCCGGAAAAAAGTAATCACGAACTCATATATTGCATGCACTTATAGAATATCAATTTTATGATCAAATTAGCTGAATATGGTTTTTCATTTTCGTTTTAAATATTTGTACTTATTCAAACCTATCCCTGTAAAAGAAAGAATTTGAAACCAAAATTGCTTTTTAACGAGGAGACAGAGAAGAGAGACTTGGTTTGCTTTTATTTTATAAATTTTCTATGGAAATGAAGTTAAAAGTAACAAATAAATTATATATGTCACAAAAATAATTATTACCAAAGAAATAAAAATGCAACACATGCATTTTCTTGGTGGAAGACTCAAATTTCAGATTGGATTTGGAAGTATGCCACTAATAGAATGTGAATAATTTACTTATTTAGCTCGAACTTTGCTTTCATAAAAATTCTTTAGCTTGAGTTAAAAAACTAATTACCCCCTTTGTCAAAAAAAAGTACCGAGCATTACACTAGGTTGATTGACTAGGAAATCTGAAACTTAATTAAGTTAATTAAACTGAAACCCGAAAGCTTAACTCAAGAATATTATAAACTGAATGATCTGTAACCGAATAGACCGATCATTCGATAGGATTGGGCCGATTAACATTCCTACCTCTCACACCAGCGTTGTTGATCAACACATCGACTTGCCCGAATGCGCTCCAAGCTTTTTCGACAGCAGCCTCGATAATCGGACCGTCCGCTGTGACATCGAGTTCCACAACTTTAGCTCGACCAATTAAACCGTCCACTTTGTTGATTTGATGGCATAGGGACTCGAGCCGGTCAATTCTTCGAGCAGCTGCAACGATCCGGCAGCCGGCTGCAGCGAGATCGAGGCAGAATTCGAGACCGAGGCCGGAGGATGCGCCAGTGACCAGGACGATTTTGTTTGGGAGTTGAGCCCATGGCCCCAATTGATGTTGGAATTTTGCAGGCATTGTTCTAGTATTAAAGTATATAATTAATTGTTTCAATTGAGGTTGGTTGTTGGCTTACAAAGAAATTTATAGGCTATGAAATGAAATGATTCTACATTGGTCACATATTAATGTTGGCTGCTAGTGATTTTTCACGTGGGAGTACCAATTTCTTGTACTATGCTATAGTATAATAAAGCATTACATAAAACTATACACAAATGCTATACCTAACCACCCATAACTGATAATTAGTACACAAAACATAAAATCTACAGCTACAAAAAAAAAAAAAAAAAAAAAAAATCATTGATCAGGTACTACTTAAATTCACAAATAATGCTTATACGTATGAAGCAGAACATTTGTCTCTCTATATAATGCATAATACTTCGTGGAAGAGTCAATTTTTGTGACATAACAAATGAAAAAGAGTTTAACTATACATAATTATATACTACTACAAGATATATATGATTGGTTTAAATAAAAATATTATTATTATTATTATTATAAAAACGTGAGAACAGCTGCATTGAATACATGAAATAAATAATTTTTTTCCCTTCATAATTCAAAAATACCACTTACATATTCCATGAAAATGTATATGTACCGAGGCATAACATTATCATTGTACTCCTTAATCCCGTAATAAAAAGTCACATTTTGTCATTTCGGTCCGTTTCACGATAAGATTCATATTTCACTTTTACTGTAAATGGTAAGGAGATCACACATTCTACTAACTCACTTTCTCTCACGTTCTATTACAAAATCAATATAAAAAGTGGACCTCATATTCCACTAATTTTTTCAATCCACTATTATTTACATTTCTTAAAATCGGTGTCAATTCTAAATGTATCTTCTATTATGGGATTCTATTATGGGATGGAAGGAGTAAATACCAATTCTACTATGGTACTATAATGGTGGTAACCAATATCCGTCTTCTCTTAATCTGTGTATGCATTAATAAAATTTTATGTACATTACAATCATGTATTTAGTCAATAATGAAGATAAATCATCAGTAATTGTATATGCCTATCAATATACCATGTGAGGCAAGCTCTATATATTTGATTCTCTCTTTGATTTGCTATGGTAAATAAGTAGGCCACGTCAGTTTGTTCTTGAGAGATTAGAATAAAAATAAAGAATCGCGTAAATTAAAATCACTCTCAACCCTAGTCTAGCTAGCCCCTTCAAAAATTTATTTTATTTCACCGAGGGAACATTTATTACCAGCTAAAAAATAGCTAAGAAAATAATGAGTGTAGACGTTGTGCTAGCCAAGTTTATCTAAAATCGATTATGCTAGATGTGTAAATTCGGTATGTTAACTACTTAGATTTGCAAGGCAAAGTTCTTAAATATACAAATATTAATTATAAAAATATTTAACTTAGAATTTTAAATTTTTTTGAAAGGGTCGCAAAATGATTAATATAAAATTTATTTTAAATCCATTAATGTTTATAAATCGATTTTTAATATAAAATGTTAGAAGAAGTTCGATTATGTACTCACAATTATGTACGATTATCACTGCCATAACATATATTCACATACTAATACTCCCTCCGTCCCAAGTTACTTGAGTCATATTCCCTTTTAGGTTGTTCCAAGTTACTTGAGTCATTTCTCTTTTTGGCTAAAAACAAAACATCTAATTTCACCTACTTTATTCTTTCTTTTACTTTACTCTATCCTCGTTTTCTTAATTTATTCTCTTCTCTACTTTATTTAATTCATTAAACACACTTTTTTAAATCTCGTGCCAAAAAAAAACATCTCAAGTAACATGGAACGGAAGGAATACTATTTAAAAGCAACCGCTACACATGCATGCAGCTGTTTTTTCCACCTGCTGCCAAAAAAGTGTGATGCATATGGCTTCAAAATGCGCTGACCCATTTTTGGGGCTTTACTGTGAATACCTTACTAAATACTCCATTCATCTACAAAAAATAATTCAATTTGTGGACGACACATTTTTCTAAGGAGAAATTGGTAAAGTAAGAATTAAGAAGAAAATGTAGGTAAAATAATTAAAAGAAAGAGGGAGAAAAGTAGGTAAAGTATGAGAAAAACGATAAAAAAATGGATAAAATATAAGAGATAAACTTTTCATTTTTAGAAATGTACCTATTTTTTGTGGACATTTCAAAATGATAGAATGAGACTATTTTTTGTGGATGAGGAATTAGGCCATCCGCATCCCTGTCTCTTATCTGTCTTTTAACCGTCTCATATCTTCACTATTCATGGTCACATTGTACTTTTCACCCCATCTCTTAACTAAAAGACATTACATGCATCCCTCCATCTCTTAACCATCTCATGTCTTAACTATTCATTCAATTTTTTTTTAATTTCCAACAAATTCAATTAATAAAAACACACTTCATTAAATAAAATAAAATTACAATTTAAAATCCGAAAAAATAAAAAAAAATGATTAAAATTTTAAAAAAATAAAAAATAGATAATTTAAAATACTCTAAATTAAATTATAAAAACTACTCCGCCGACGAATCATCCCCCGAAGGCGGTGGCGGTGGCGGTGCCCTCAAGCTAGCGGGAGGCAGAAAACAAATTTGGCTTGCCAAATACTCAATTCCGGCAGATGAGCTTCATATTGGGGAGGCGTCATGTGGAAAGTGTCAGCCATCGTGGCGAGCAGGTACATGGACATTAGGGTGTTCGAGCTCGAGCCCGCCTGGCTTGATTCGCCGTGGCCCCTCCCCCTCCCTCTAGCCGCCTTCGCCGCCTTGGTCCCTTGCGGCTGACGTCGTGAACCGGAGGAGCCCCCTGCATCGGTGGCCGTGCCCTCAACCTCTTGTGAGGTGTTGCCTGACCCCCCCCTCACTAGACGAGTATTGGCCACCCGCCGTGTGCTTCGTGCGTTTCGAGTTTGACCCCGTGCAAGATGGGACACCGCCGGCCCATATTTCAAGATGGTTGACCGACGACCAAACATCGACATGTTTGAAATCTTTTTTGGTGTCGTCTTTAAAGACGCGCAAAGCCACTCTCAGAATGTGGCTCCACTGACTTTGCTTTGGTAATTCGCCGCTTCAGTCCTGTAGATCGTGCAAAATTTTTTGACATCTCTGTCGCATCGGTCAAAATGACTATGGAGCATCTTCAAGTTGCGGTGGCTAGCCGCCTTCGGCTTTGTCTCGTTGTAAGCTTCGGTGACCTTTTTCCAAAAACACAAGCGGGTTTGTTGATTCCCGACGATGGGATCGTACGAGACGCTGACCCAAGCGTTGTACAGAGCCAACGTCTCCTTGCGGCTGTATGGATGACGACCTAGATCCTCGTCCTTGCCCTCTTCCTTCTCGGCATCGACGTCGCGACTGGCGAAGCCTCCACCGCCTCGTCCTCCTCCTATCGGAAGGTTTTCCGGAGTGTGTTTGTCACGACCGCACTTTGCTAAGGATAGCAAAGCCGGGAAACCGTGAATAGGGGTGGGGAGTCAGAGGAGGGGAATAGAAAAAGGGATAATAATGACTGAATATTCACTTAGAAATAAAAGGAAACAATTTCAATTTAACTCTTAATCACTAGAATTTGAATGAAATATCTTACTTTTCAAAATTCAAAACCTTATTCATCAATAGATATTTATCAGAGTATGGAAGGACAGTTGATGCTATATATAACCTTAGTATGCAGCGGAATGAAAACGGTCACATGTATGGAGACATGCACCGCCGAGAGCCTCTACTTAAAATAAAATGAAAATCATAACTCTGCTCAGCATTCTCCACCGTCACTGCTCAACCTGCACATTTAGAAATATATGCAGCGTTGAGCATAAAAATACTCAATGAACATATTGCCGAAATATACATACATAAAATGAAAATATTGTCATGCTGATACGCTCACATTTTGCACTATTTTAAGGCCATTTTGTGGTCCGTCTTTAATGTCAAAGTTGCATTACATATCCATTATTTGCATATTTCATCTATTTTGGTATTTTGACATGTTTTGTGAGAAATGTGCATATTTGAGCCTAAAAAGGGAGTTAAAACACGAAGTAGGAAATCTGGAGAGTTTCAGGTGGCGTCCGGCAACCGCCGCAACACTTCCGGCGACCGCCGGGAAGTGCGTGGCGATTGCCACAAGGAGTCAGAAGCTTCTGGACTGCACGCGGCGACCGCCGGCCAAGGTGCGGCGGCCCGCCACGAAAACGGGGCGCGTGACAGCTGTCTTCAAACTCAATTTGCCGGCGATCCTGAAGTCCGATCAGGGCGTTCTACACATCATTCTCTTCGTCTTGAAAAGATCTTCAAGATGTTAAAGAATCACCTCAATCGGAGTTCTGTGAAGAGAGTTATGGCCGTTCTACCAAAGTCGCGCAAAGCTGCCAGCTGCAGTCTAGGCGGAAATTTGAAGAAGGAAAGAAGATATTACCTTGAGAAGCCAAATCTTTTCCTTCTATTATGGGGAACGAAAATTACATCTTTCCTAATGCTTGGAGGAAACTTATTACCAAATTTAAATCCTTCTCAAGCTTATATATATCCCATAACCTCATTCATAGAATTCAACCATTCCATAGTCCCAAAAAGGGGACTCTTCCTCCAACCCTAATTCTTCATCATCTTTTTGCCAATTATTTCCATAGCATAAATTTGAGAGTTCTTCATTGTGCAAGGGATTGGAGAAGGATTTCAAGAACATCAAGAACGACAAGGATTCAACCTTCGGGTTTTATTTGCTTTAGTTTTATCTTCAAATTGTCTTCCATTCAATCTATGTGTTTAGCTTATTCCATTATGTGTAACTAAACTCATAGGATTCTAGGGATGTGTTAGTAACGACTTTGGTTATACAATTCTTTTTTCTATTTAATATCCGTTTTGTTTTTACTTTGACTCTTCCCTAAGTAGTTCTGATGTTGCATGATTAAGTGACACAATCTTGCATGATTTAATATAACTTGCTTCATAACTGTGAGAGAGTTCTAGCGAGTTAGATCCACTTAGTAGACGCTACAGTTAGTTTCCCTTAAAACGGCACTGTTAATTGAGAGTGATGACTTTTCAAGGGTCTTAGGAGCTTTATGGAGTTACGTGTTAGGATTGACAACCCTAATCTTGTAATCAACGTTTGCATCACATGAGCATAAGCTAGGTGACTCGTCCTTTCAAAGTATAAACTGTGCTAGGGTATTGTAGTTGGAATTTGTATAACCGTAACTATGAACGCACATCCATGGAATTCTCTTATCTCTCATATTTTATCTTTGTGATTTAATTGCATTTAGTTATTTGATTGCTTTTAATTGTTTTTACTTTCAAAAACCAAAACTTCTCTTATTTCTCTATATAGTATTTGACGCTTACATAATAGCCAGTTGCAATTACATTCCCCGTGTTCGATATCCGGTACTGACCTTTAGCTATACTAGATCTACTCTGTATACTTGCAGGTATTTATAGTGCTAATAAAAAGTGCATCACATGCCATCACAGTAACACTCGAGGTTTTCTCTTAAAAGGCCCGAGCTTACTAAATTCTTTTGTGAGCTAAAGTTTGACTGGTCAGTCTAAGTTCTTTCTGTACTTCTGCCATATCTGAACACCAAGTGCCGTGGAGATGGTGCTCTCCCACGGTCACCTACATCTTTCTCCAGCCGGGGAGGTGGCCACCTCCCAACGGCCTCCACTATATCATCTTTGTGCCGTGGAAGGCAGTGGCGGACACAGTAAGGGCCATGGAAGGGCTTAAGCCCTTCCCAAAACTTGTTTTTACCTTTTATCCTACTGCTATAATCTTCTGAAATTTTCAAATAACAGTCTCCAGCCCTTCCTAAATCAATAGCGTTGAACACTAAATCGTTTGATATTAATGATTACAAGGGGCTGAAGCTACTAAACTGGATCTGAAGTTCAAAATCTGCAGATGCTAATTGAGATACAAATGACTGTTTTAGGGAAGAAGATGGCCCAAATCCCCAAAAATAAGTAGTGATAATTTTAATTCTTAGAGCATCTCCGGTGGCGCCCTTCCCACTAGGACTTCCACTAGGACTTCCCACACAAAATTCATGGCACGTCATCACTAGGACTTCCCGCAATAAAATCAATAAATTCACAATTAAAATTAAAATTTACAGAATTAAAATTTCGACACGAGCCGTTTTTATAGAGTTTTTTTTTAAAAAAAAATTAATTTTCGGTCGGACGTCCGACCTCGACGTCCTACCCACGCCACAGTGGCGGACGTCAGGTAGGACGTGGAGCGGACGGTCGAGCCCATCCGACGGGCGCACGGGACGGGCGTGTCCTACCTTTTTCTTCACAGCGGCGGACGTCGGGTAGGACTTCCGCGACGTCCTACCACGACGTCCGCCGTAGGAGATGCTTTTAGTGCGACTCTGACTGAATAAAATAGCGCGGACTTTATACTATGGCGAATTGGCGATTACATCTTAAAATTGAATTTATTATTTAATTTAATAGGTGGATAGAAAGTTTCTACGCGTTTAATATTATAAATTCAAATTTTCACTATTTTTAATTCCTTTTCTTTTCTATTTTTTCTTTGCAATTCAGTTATGCAAATATTCAAATTTTCATTATTTTTAATTCCTTTTCTTTTCTATTTTTTCTTTGCAATTCAGTTATGCAAATATTTGTTTTTGAGTAATTTTTAATATTTACTTTATTCTGAATATTAAGATTGAAATATGAAAAACATGTCTGGACGTGTTGTAACAGCCCGACATTCTAGGGTATAATAAATACGTCGATCGCTACCTAGGCGGACTTAAAAGCAACAAGAACATAGGCTAGGGTTTCATTTAAAGGGATGTGACCAAGGTATTTAATAAACTATTAAAGCAATAAGTCAACGACTTAATCAAGAAAAATCAATGATGATTAGATATCGTAAATTATGCTCAAAAGACAAGGGTTTAATATAATTCCAAAAATGCATTGTGTCTCAATATTCTAAACCGAAAGGAATAAGTTCAAAAGCAAACGATACTAAGTTTCATGTTCAGCGGAAGCAACCAAGAGAAAAGTGAAGTCATGTATGAAGACACAACCCCACTCAATGCTTCAAGACGATCATATAATCATTCAATTTATTTGCTCAACATCGCCAACCGCTCGTCGTCGGTCAACCTGCACATAGGGAAATCACATGCAGGGCTGAGTACTTTAACATACTCAGTGAACTCATGCCAAAACATTTTAATAGATATTCCATCCTTACCATAGTGAACTCGAGTTTGCATTTATAAAAGAATATCATCGAGTATCACAAAATAATTTCATAGACTGGCCAGTCAAACAATTCCTCCCATTTTCTCAACAACCAACAATTCCATAGTGCGACGAAAGTGTGGCCACACTATTCGCCCACGAGACCGGCCGACTAGCAAGGACGACTCCCGATCCCAACTGTGTACACTTGCCTGATAGGGTTTGCGGCCCTACTCAGACCCGAATTCGTTTATATAGCACTATAGTCTAATGGAGCGGACTCATAAACTAGGCATCAGACACACAACATAATCAAAACAATCACAGGCATGACATAACGTTTTAAACCACCCTTATAACACCATAATAATTATTTTGGTAGTAAAAGAGTTTAGTGAATTTAGATCTCAAGTACGTTCTTCCTCTTGCTATCTCACTGAGAGTGCGAGTTATCACCTTTAATTTATGTGTATCACAAGTAAGTTTCAATCATCTACTCAAAATCATACATGTTCCCAACGTTTCCCTTTTTCCCATCGATTCATTTTATATTATCACTCAAAAAAATCAAGGCAAGATTATTATAAAAATACCTTTTCTCGATAGAACGAACGGTAGAAACAAAGTAAAAGCCTTGATTCTTCAAAAACTCTTGAGTTTCAACTTCAATTCTTCTCAAAAGATGAAGAAATATTGGAGAAAAGTAGAAGAAAATTTGAGAGAGAGTGGGAGAGAGGGGAGACGTGTATTTGTGATCTAGGGTTAGGGTTTTGTCTCTTATTTATAGAGTGCAAGATATAATCCCATAATTAAATAAATAAAAAGATTTGAGGAGATATGGGAGGAGAGTGGTGTTAATATTGGTGAGAAATAAGGGGTGGTTTCGAATTTTATATGCTATTTACTTAGCATATGATTTAATTTGGTATTTCACAGAGTAGAATAAAATATCACGGCGCAAAATAAAAATAATAATCTTCCCCAAATAATTAGGAAAGTGGCGTTAATATTGATTCCTCCATAAGGAATCAATTTCAAAAATTAATTAAAATAGGATATGGCAAGATCTCCTTAGATATGGTAAGATATGCTAGATATTTGAATTTATTCAATGAAAAGAATAAATAAGGGATCAAATAATATAATAAAATAATCCCTTCTCCCATAAATAGGAGATTTTCGAAAATCTCCATGTGTAGGCATAGGGGTCGAAAATTTCATGGAGGAAATAAGGAATAATCGGACTTTGGATTTAATTTGGAATAATATCCCAAGTGAATAATTAAATCCACGAAAAATAGAATTCCTCTCCAATAAATCATGAGGGTCGAAAATCCCAATAATATGTGTAGGATATTTATGAAAATCCTATTTAATCTCACTCATCCCTTAGGAAATAATTCGCCACAATATTATTTCGCCCCGCATCAAAATATTTACACAATCGCATCACAAAATCCACCATTTTTAATACCACCTCATATTCACAACACATTGACCTTTAAACGGCCACGTCATATTTTCCACAATATTGACTATTCAATAGCCACGTCATATAATCAATAAGTTTGACTATTCAACTCAAACTCAACTCCAAATCGCAATTAGGTCACAAAGAATCATGCAATAAATCACACATCATTTAATCCACATACTTCATAGCATTAATAGCATTTAATGCAAAAAAATTATGTCTCGAAAATTAGGGTTCGAAAAAGTGGGGTGTTACATTCTACCACTCTTAAAAGAAATTTCATCCCGAAATTTGGTACCCTCATGGAAAGATTTCCGGGTACAGTTCCATCATCTTATCCTCGAGCTCCCACATGGCTTCCTCGTATTCGTGGTTTCTCCAAAGTACTTTTACGCTGGCAATAGATTTGTTCCTCAAGATTTGAACCTTACGGTCCAAGATCATCTAGGGTCGCTCCTCGTAACTCAAATCCAGATTCATGGCAACTTCCTCGTAGTGAATCACGTGCTTCGGGTTGAACACGTATTTCCGCAACTGCGACACATGAAAGACGTTGTGCACGTTCCCAAGGCTTGGCGGTAGCGCCAATCGATAGGCTACGAGTTCTACTTCTTCAAGAATTTCATAAGGTCCGATAAAACGCGATTTCAACTTTCTTTTAACACCAAAACGCGTTATCCCTTTCGACAGGGATACCTTGAGAAAAACCTTATCACCGGCTTGAAATTGTAAGTCGGTTCGTCGGACGTCAGCGTAAGACTTTTGTCTGTCCTGGGCTTCCTTTATTCTCACACGAATTTGTCGAACAATTTCAATCATCTCTTCGACTGCATCGGGTCCGAGTACCCTTCGCTCGCCAACTTCATCCCAGTAGAGCGGTGATCTACACTTTCTTCCGTATAGTGCTTCGTACGGCGTCATGTTAATCATTGCTTGGAAGCTGTTGTTGTAAGCAAATTCAATCAGCGGTAGTGCGGTCTCCCAACTTTCGCCTCGGTCAAGCACCACGGCTCTTAGCATATCCTCGAGAGTTTGTATCGTCCTTTCGGATTGCCCATCGGACTGCGGGTGAAACGCCGTGCTAAAATTCAATCGTGTTCCAAGCTCGCGCTTTAGACTAATCCAAAATTTTGAAGTAAACTTCGGGTCACGATCAGACGTAATCGTCACTGGAACTCCATGCAATTGCACGATTTCCTTTATGTAGATCCGAGCCAGTCTGTCCGATCCATGGGTTATAGGAATCGGTATGAAGTGCGCACACTTGGTAAGTCGATCTATAATCACCAAAATGGCAGTGTTTCCTTTTAGGATCTTTGGCAAGGCCGTCACGAAATCCATGGTGATGTGCTCTCATTTCCACTCGGGTATCTCTAGTGGTTGTAACATTCCATGTGGTCGTTGATGTAAGGCCTTCACCTGTTGGCAGGCTAAGCAACGCTCCACAAATGCCGCGATATCCCTCTTCATGCCATTCCACCAAAAGGACTTCTTCAAGTCTTGGTACATCTTCGTGCTTCCAGGGTGAGCAGTGTATGGAGTCTCATGAGCTTCACTCATGATCTTGTTCTTGAGTTCCTCGTTGTTTGGCACGCACAGTCTTCCTTCAAAGATGAGGGCATTGTCGGACTCCTCACTAAAACTTCCCGACTTGCCAGTTCTCACTTCCATTCGAATCTCTTCGAGTTTCGCATCCATCCGTTGTGCTGCAACGATTCTCGTTTTCAGATCTGGTTCAACCACCAAGGTAGCAATTCGTGTTTCCACTGTTTCAGGTGCCCTTACCACTTCCAATCGCAATTTACTAAACTCTTATATCAAACTTTCCTCTTCTGTCAGAAAAGTAGCTAGATGCGAATGGTCCCTCCGGCTCAAAGCATCTGCCACTACATTTGCTTTGTCGGGGTGGTAGTTGATGCTACAATCGTAGTCCTTCACTAGTTCGAGCCATCTTCGTTGTCGGATGTTCAAGTCCTTCTGCTCGAAGAAATATTTCAAGCTCTTGTGGTCCGTAAAGATTTTGCATCGAACTCCGTAGAGATGATGCCTCCAAATCTTTAGGGCATGTACTGCTGCTGCTAACTCCAAATCGTGGGTTTGGTAGTTCAACTCGTGTGGTCTCAATTGTCGTGACGCGTAGGCGATCACTTTGTTGTTTTGCATCAACACGCATCCTAATCCGACCTTCGAAGTGTCGGTGTAGACTACATAGTTTACTCCAGGTTCTGGCACAGCTAACACTGGTGCGGTGGTCAATTTCTCCTTTAAGAGTTGAAAGCTTGCTTCACACTCCGGGGTCCAATTCACCTTGATTTCCTTCTTAAGTTGTTGGGTCATTGGTCTCGCTATCTTGGAGAACCCTTCTATGAACCTTCGGTAGTATAAATAATTGGTTTAAATTAGGGTTCGAAAATGTGGGGTGTTACACGTATAGTTTAAATAATACAGTATAAATAATTTGTTTTTATTTGTTTTAAGTGTAAGGTGGTTTAGAGTTTTTATTTTTGAATTAGAATTAGAGGTACTTATAATTGAAATTAGTCTTTTTAACTCTTAGGACAACAATTTTGAGTTATTTAATTGGATTAGTATTTTGTTTAATGGTAATAAATTTTCATATATATTTACTAAAAATTATATTCTTCATTCGTAATTAATCGTCCTACTTTGACTTAATCCGGATTTTAAGAATGTATGATAAAAAGTGAATGAAAAAAGTTAGTGGAATATAAATTATACTTTTATAGTAGTAATAAATTGTGATTGAGACGAGTTAGTGGAATGTAAAATCCACTTATTAAAAAAATGAGATCATTATTTCTGCACGAAGGGAAAAGGATATAAGATGTACGGACGAAGGAAGTATGTAATAGTGCAGCCCCTCCCACAATTTTTTTCTGCGTCCGCACCTTCTACGGTCACTTGTGTACACTAATCCGAGTAGGGACACCACCCTCACTCAGACCCGAATTCGATTCTTACGTTCCAACCAAACAGATAGGCTCCATACACATAAAATAAATCATTTATGGCAAGACAACATCATTTGCATAAACGGCAAAATAAGTTCATATTTTCATATTTTTCATCCACATTAGTATGTAGGATAGAAAAGTTTACCTCTTGCGTTTAAATTCCTTAACTTGAATTTCTTTACTTCTACCATCACTTGCTCGTAGAGATAGCCTTTGAAAAATAATAATAATATATACTTAATCAGGCTCAAGAAAAACATATAGTACTTAAAATGCATGCATCCTACATGTGTTTTTGTTTTGTTCTTTGTTCTTTCTTAGGGCCATTCTAAAATCCTTCTACAACAATAAAATCATAGCTGCGCTAAACACTTACTTTCTCTTTCGGTCTATGCAATTGCCCGACGAGGCACGCCCACAAAAACCTACACTCTCGGCCCCACAACACCCATGGCTAAAGTCACAATTACGTACATCATGAGATTAATTAGGCACGCTATCAATTTCAACACTTTATTTCGAAAAAAGAATCCATTCGCCAATTATTTACTCTTTCAGGAATTAATAACTTAATACCATCAGTCATTATTTCGATCCGGCCCCAAACACAATTTTAATTCCTTTTGCCCAAATCCTCACTCAAAAATATTACCTGGCCCAATTCTTTCAATTAATTACTTTATGAAAGGAAGTTCAATATAATTAATAGTCCATCCTATTTTTGTTATTTTACATGTTCATCTTCTCCGTCTCCCCAAATTCAAAATTCACAGAAACACACCATCTCCCTCACACGATTGCATCGCTGCCTGATCCCGGGTTCTCTCTCTCTCGCCTCTCTGTTTCTCTCGACCTGTCTCGCGTTTCCCAACGCCATTGCCGGTGCCCTCTGGCCATTGTCACTCTCCCTTCTCACAGCATCTCACTCTCATACGGTTAAGAACAGTGGCGGATCCAGGGGGGCCAAATTTTACTTCCCCCCTGCCGGAAAACCGCTATGGTCGCCCGCTCCGTTACCATTTCGCTTTATCTGATTAAATTCTACATGGCCCTAGAAAACAAGCAGGCCCGCACTGTTCCTTTGTGAATTATCAAAATTTCAAATCATGTTGTTGAGGTGGTTTTAAATTCTCGGAGTACCATGAACATCCAGAATCGCACACAAGATTACAATTACACCCTCCTCATTTTTTAATCTTCCCCAATATTCACTTTACCTAAATTTCTCTCTATCGCATAATCTCTCAGCCCTAGGCAACCTGTTCTCCGCCTTGCACGACTGGATTACCAAATTGCGTCGATCTCTTCCCGGCGAGGTGAGTGTTGGTGGTCGATTAGCAGAATCCTCACCTCGACGCAGACCACGTTTAACTGATTCGTGACATTACACTGATTTGAGAATAAAAATCTGAACTTGAAGTTGAAACTTCAATTGAGGGAGTGGCATTTTGGGTGTGTTGGGATTTGAGGATTGTTGAATTCTGGTGGTTTGCTTGCAGGGAGGTATCTTACTTTGATTTTGAGATACATGTCAGTAAAGGGTTTTATTTGTATCATACTATAGAATTTGGGTCATAGCTGAAGAATATGAAGTATCTGAAATTTGGGATTTTTAGGTAGGGAGGGTTGGTTTTAATTGAAAATTGAGATCTCATTGTATGAAATTTGGGTCCTTGTTCAAGATGGGTTTGATCTAACATCTTTTCTCCCTCAATTTTGGATGTTGTTTGGGTCACGACGCTCGATGCTCGATTAGAAGCAGAATTTTATGTTCAAAAGCTTTGGGAACACTGTTATTTGGTTTTGCAGGCATCATTAATTTTGCAAATTGAAATAAGGGTATTTAGGTCAGAACACCCCATCTTTAATTAAGAAAATAATTTATATATTTCCAATGGGTCATATTCTAATGATTATAGCACCCTAATTCAAAATTAAGACTAAATCTCCACCCTTGGATTTTAAAATGAGTGGATGAGATTAAAGCTCACAAATCTCAATAAATAGTAGACAAAATATCAACAAAAGGGTAATATCGTCATTATGTTATCATATAATAATTGTCATGGGTGTTTTTTTATTTCAACATTGTGTATTACAAATATCAACAATATGACATTAGAATATCAATACAAGGACAAGAAAATATCAACACTTTTTTATTGAGATTGGACATGCATAATATTGAGATTTTGCCTACAATATATTGAGATTTTTTGTTGCATTTGTTGATAAAAGCTGCTTATCAACATGTACGAAAATTGAAATATAATTTATCAAATTTCATCACCCGAACATCGTCGGAACATATGCAATTGACATCTCGTTGGAATCCTTATTAAATTATCTTTAATTTGATATATTTTTTGCGAAAAAATAATTTAAATTGAGAGAGTTACGTAAATTTAAAGATTTGGGATGATTTTGAGGAGAAAGAAAGTAGTTAGTTATAATTACTACATATAGTATTTTGACATTAATACCCTTTTAATTTAATTAATAATTATTTAAATTTAAAATATATTACACTTGACATTATATTAACCACAAGATCTTCTAATCTAATGGTTGAAAATTGGTCTCAATTTGAAATTGGTAATTAGTTAGCAATTGATTACATCTCTATTTCTAATACTAAAGACAATTCTGGAACACCGAACGCTGGTTTACAGAATCATTTAGGTGGGCCCTACCATTACAAATGAGACCAGGATTAATTTCTTAGCTTTTCATATGAAGAAAAGCGAACGCCTCCTAGTACTACAGTGTATGGAGTGGGATAGAATATGTCATTAACATAGAGACGCGTGGAGTGGTGTGTCATATTTGATATTTTCTCCGTCGCACAAAAGATGTCATACTTTCCTTTTTAGTTTGTCCAATAAAAGATGTCACATTTTCTTTTTTAGAAAAAGTTCTCTCTCACATGAATATAAAAATTATATTTTCTCTCTCATTTAACACACAAAACAAAACCTCCTAAAATCCCGTGCCGTCCCACAAGTGTGACATCTTTTATGGGACGGAGGAAGTAAAATCTTTATTACTATTTCACTTTAAGAGATAAAGTATCCAATAAATTTGAAATTAGTGTAATATAGCCATGATATTTATATATTGGATGAAGATTATAATCAGATTCAGTCATATTTATGCAATTACACGAATGGACATAGTGCTAGATATTTAGTTTTATATTTAAGTAATAATATACTTATTTGTTTTATTTTCAAAAGAAATATTCTTACAAATTTTAAAAATCTGAATTTTATTAGTTCATTTATAAATTACTAGTACAAAAATATTTTGTAGTTTTTGCAATTACAAAGGACATTTTTGAAATTCTCAATATGGAAGAAATAGTGGATAAATCGTTTAAGAATTATTATAGATTAATAATCAACTAGTAATAGATGTATGCGAAAATTTTAGGAAAATGAGGAATTTTTTCTTTTGGGTTATTATGGAAATAAGCCTTTTAAATTGGTAAGCTTATTTTTTAAAATTTGGTAATTAAGGTTTTTCATTTTGGGATCTTGTTAAAGCTGAGACAAAATTTCCTAGTCCATGTATATCACATGATAATCTTATTTGGTATGCCTCAC
>NC_062969.1:12025337-12130543 GCF_023119035.1 Salvia hispanica | reverse complement strand
ATATTAAACTAATCTAATAATATTTATTGTGTGGCAAAATCTGGACCACTCATTTAATAAAAATGAGTGGCTGATATTGCATCTCATTTCTCAATTAGCCTAAATAATCTCAATTGATCATGATCCTATATATATGTTTAATTTTATCTTTATTTTTTATAATTATTTTTTACAATTAAGTAACTATAAATTAAAGACGGCATAATTATGTATCTTCTTAGATATGTTTTTTCATCAAGATTATTTTATTTTAATTGCACAAAATAAGATTGTAATCCTTAATTTAAATACCCTAATAAATAGTAGTTGTATTTTTATTTCTTTAAATTCATATTAAATTTATTCATATATTGTCTATTGTATAAAATCCATCAGATCATTTTATTATTAACTATCTTAATTAGTATTTTAATCTAACATATAATAATTATATAGTTTATGTGTAATGATTAAAAAAAAATAGAAGTACTGTATAGTCATTCATATCTTAAACCTATTGTGTGCGATTTTAATATGATAAAATTTATGTATATATCAATAAAAAGATAAATATTCCTATAAATAAATAAATAAAATTTATATTTTTATATCAATATAAAAAATAATAGTCTCGATTAATAAAATGGTGGTGCAGTATAATAATCATTTAAGTACAATATATAATTATTTTATACATGAAAATTATAAAAATTTACTTAACACATCATATTATGTCATTATAATCATTTGGCCATGTATGCTATGCATTTCCATTTGGCAAGATTTTATTAGTGAGACATACCAAATAAGATTGCCATGTGGTATACATGGACTAGGGAATTTTTTCTCGTTAAAGCTTCATCTTCAACTTTCATCTATTTTTTACTGACACAACATTATCTTCTCTTATTTTTACGGCCAAAATAGACACGAAATACCGGAGGGAGCGAACTCTCATAGGTTGAGGTCATACTATTATATTTTTCGTGGGAAACCCCTACAATAATATCGATAGAGGTCATATTATTTTTGTCATTTTTAAGCATGATATTGTGGTATTAAGGGCGGAACCTTTTACTATTAGTGGTTTTTTAATTGAACATTATAGTATGAGTTCGCCCCCTCTCCTTTTGGGACCCTGGATCCGCCACTAGTTAAGAACTCTTCTTTCTCCTCCACGATTCAGCCCCAATTTCGTCCCTCTCTTTCTCACTCCGAAATCGGCGCCGCCGTGCCTGGCAGTTCACAGCGCCGTCGCCGTCTCCCATCGCTACCCCGGCCCATTCTAAGCCACGCTGCCGTAATTGCTGCTGGAGTCGTGGTCCCAGACTGCCATCACTCCCATCTCGATTCCGCCCCCGAGCCTTCATAGCAGGGCTGCTGTTCGGAGTTCGTGGGCAGCCACTCCATCGAGGACTTCTTCTTCCTGAGTCGTTTCACCTTTGCACAACTAAGCTAAGTCCCTAACCCTCTTTTCTCTTTCTCTATTTTTATAAATTTTGAAATGCTCCGATTTGCTTCAAAGTAAACAAAATTCTATTTCGGCTATATGGAGGACTAATTAAGATTCTAAACTAAAGTGACATGTATATATTTTGCTCACTGGAACGAGCAACTTGTGAAAGCTAGACTAAGGTTTGTTAACTTATGTGAGGTTTGTGTTTTCCATGAAGTTGTGCAAGATTCCTATGTGATGAGAAGAAATAGAAAAGGGCTAAGAGTTGTAGTTACCTGCTGTTGTTAAAACTCTAAACTCTCTCACTTCTCATTCTTTGAAATTGAATGAAGTATGTTAGGTTGTTCTATGTGAACGAGAGTATATAATGCTAGAGTTTGTATACTAGAAATCACGTTTCGAGTGATTGAATAATGTAAAACTCTCATTTTATTTTCCAAGAAATAAAACAAATTATTTTTGTCATAATGTTGTTATGTTTTACATTTAATGGATGTTAATGTATAAGTTAACTTAACAAAGTCTAAGTTTTTGTTTTAGTAGACCGGTTGTGGGTGGCGTCTACTTTAAGGTAATACGGTCAGTCCTAAACAAAGAAAAAGAAGAATTTAGATGGAATTAGACTATCCATCGAGAAAGGTTGCAATGTCAGTCCGCATATTTCTAAGCCTTACTGAAATAAGATGACATTGGTGTGGTATAGCACTGAACGGATCTAACAGCAAGACTTGTCCTTAGGCTATCTACTGAAAGGCGAGGTCTTGATAAATATTTGTTTCTTAATCAATGTAGGTTAGCATTGAGCATACGATATTGATTATGCATTACTTTGACTTATCAAATGGTGCGGGTTTTTCGCAACCCAATAATCCTGATATATTGGGTAGTGGTGATTAATATCTAGCGGTGCTAGGATTGCTATTATATTGAATCGTGCGCGAGGTGAGTCTCGTTTGATAATGTCCTCAAGAGGAGCGCGAAACAAGGTTTTATTATTCGGAACCTAGCTAGTTGGAGTTTGATTACTCTATGAATAATAAATAAGCGTTTCATGCTAGTCCACTCTTGAAATTAATAAGAAGTTAATTAATTAAGTCCATAGCAGACATTAATTAATTAATGGACATTTTTATCTTAAGCGCGGGAAATGAAAGTTAAAACGGAAACCCGGATTACTTATAATTTCGGATTTGGATGGGGAGAGTTCAATATTACTTCTGTAGTGGCTGCTCGTAATATTCCAATTAAAGCTTATATTAAATTGTGGGTTCAATTTAATTAGTAAAAAGTAAATTGGATGAACCCATATCCAAAACCTTCCATAGATCCCTGTCTGGGCCCAAAAGGAACTTAATATAAATAGGAGAATAAAGGAGACAAAAAATACATAATTTTTAGATTGCAAAATTTCTTCCCCCTCTATCCTAGAGGAGTTCAAAATTCTCTCCAATTAGGAAAAGGATTTCTTCTGTCTTCTTTATTTAAGTCCTAGTATTCTGGTGAGATCAGCCCACACTGATATCGGAGTACAGTTCGGGAACCAGAGAGAAGATCTGTGGTCTAGTATTCAAAGCGTCACGTGGAGAAGCTGCTAGCCATCTTCAATTCTTTGGAGAATTAATTAGGTATTATTCTGCTCCGTAGAAAAGCATGTTTTAGGTTTCAATATTCTTAAAGCATGATTAATTCAAGTTATGAGCATGATACATGTGAGAATTACGCGAATAGATTTTGTCTAAATAATCTGCTAAATAGATCTGATTATTATGTGATTTATTTGTGCAATTAATAATTATTTAATTATGATAATTCGTACATTGCAACGCTTCCGCTGCCAGTTCCTTCAATTGGTATCAGAGCCAGTCTTTGGCTCTGATTATTTGGATTTAAATTTCGCGAAATTCATGTATGCATGTGTTATTTGATTTCGAAGCATGTTCTTGTTTTATTGTTTAAATTTTATGCATGATGAACTTTAGAACATTCGAATCAAAGAACTTGAATTATTCGATCATACGAGATGTGCGATCCGTCGGCGCTCGCGCCGAGACGGATCGCGCTACGCGTGATCGAGATTAGGGTAGTCGAAGCAGTGGGAGCCGAGGGTCGACGGTGATGGGGCGACGCGCCGACGAGCGTGGGCTCGTGCGCGCCGCCGGCCAAAACCGCAAACCCTAGGCGGCGGCCCAACGCAAGAATCGGCGCTGGTAGGCCTGGCGTGGTGGTTCGACCGAGAACCACCGAGACGCTGAGCTGCCGAACCCTAACCCTAGAACCCTAGAAACGAAACCCTAGTCACCCCAGCCCTAACGACGACGAACCGAAAGCAGCCACGCTGCAGGCAACGGGTGCTGCTTCGCGCGAAGACCGTTGGGGCAGTGGGAGATCGCCAGTGCTGCGTGGCGGAGGGATATTCGCGGCGTGTTAATGCCACAGAGGGAGGAGGAAGCGCCGCGCATTGTGCGCAGGCTGCCGTCGGACGGCAAACTCGCCGTTCCGGCGAGCTTCTCGGCGGAAAATCTTCGTATCTTCGTCGTGTTGATTCGTGCAAACCTCGAACAACAAGATATTGACGAAAGATTATTTTAATGATTATTTAATTCCTAAATTAAAAGATATCATTAAAAATAATATTATTTAATGAAATAAAATATTTTGGGAAGATTTCCCTAGATTTTAGGAATATTTTGATTATTTTCTATATCTATGGAATATTTTATATCCTAGATGATATAGATAAGAATAATTTAATAGTTTCCTAATTATTATATATATCTAGAATCCTTAATAAGATAGATATATAAGATTACATTAAATAATATAAAATTATTTTCTTCCTAATTTTGAATATGGAAATTATATGAATTTAATTTTTCATGTCTAATTAAGATTTTAAATAATGTACTTTATTTTAGATATATCTTATAGTATGACATGAATAAGAATTAAATTCTAGATTAATTAATTCCTAAACTAAGATACTAAAGATAATAAAAGATTTAATTATCCAGTCAATTAAATACCAACAGAATTTAATTAGTCTTAATCTGCCTTAAGGCTAAAGGATAATTAATGAAAAACCATAACCCAAATATCTAAGCGATAATTATGAACTAAAAGTTTATATATGGTCTCCATCGGTTGGACTGCCAAATTTTGTGAAGCTGATTTTCTAATATTATTGCCACCTGCTTTATAGGGACAATAATCCTATGAAAACAGTAAGTTCATAAGGGCGGACTTCTCAAATAATAAATAGAATGAACTAGAAAGTGGTTCCCAATATTATTGCCACCTGCTTTGTAGGGACAATAATCCTAAGGAATTGCGAGTTTCAGGGTTCAATCAGAATTTATGAGATAGCTTGGTTTTGTTATCAGCACATGAACATTGTTATGGGTGTGTGTTGTAGAAATAAAATTCTGTAATACTAAATCTGATGGTCGTGCTTAGGCAACATTAGGCGGCCATGCCATGTCTTGTGGTCTCTGGACTATTCGTCGGTGTTGTGACCAGTAAAATTGTCAAAATTTTAATGCGTATTAACCTCCAAAGGAGAATACAATTTATTAATTTTGCTGTTGTAAGATTTTGAAAAAGTTTTATGGTTGACCTACTCAATTTCCTTACATAAGTTTATGACAAATAGTAAATTTTTCTGTTTGCAGTGCAATAAAATCCGTCAAGATGTCTTTTAATCATCTTTCTGCAATTCTCAAAGAAAACAAACTCGAGGGCCAAAATTATATAGAATGGAAACAAAATTTGGATATCATTCTCGCAGCAGAAGAGTACAAATTTGTGCTCACTACTCCGCAGCCTCCAGTTCCCGCGGCTAATGCCTCGGTGGGAGTTCAGAATGCGCATAAACGGTGGCATAAGGAGAATGAGATGGCTAAGTGCTACATGTTGGCATCTATGTCTTCAGTACTCAAGCATTAGCATTCTGCCATGGCAACTGCCGCCGAGATTATGCAAAATCTTGCAAATCTTTTTGGTACTCAGAATCGAACGGCTAAGTTTCAAGCCTTTCGGAGTATCATGACGAAGTCTATGAAGGAAGGCACATCTGTGAGGCAACATGTCCTCGAGATGATGAGCCACCTCAATCAGATTGAGGTTTTGGGAGGGACGATCGATCCCGAGTCCCAGATTACTATAATCCTTCAGAGTCTTCCCCCTAGCTTCCAGCAATTCAAGCTCAATTTCGAGATAAAAAAGCGGGATTACACTTTGGCTGAGCTGCTGACTGAACTTCAGTCGGCGGAGGACCTTATGGTTCAAGCTAAAGTAGCTATGCTGAGTCTGGCGCCTAATTCCTCTGGCTCTAAGCCTTGCGCAGGAAAGAAAAAGACACCAAACCCAGTGGGAGCTAAGAACGCTAAGGGAAAGAAGAAGAAGAAGGCCGATAAGAAGCCTACTGGAAAAATGCTTCAAGTGTGGAGAGAAAGGTCATTGGAAGCCAGACTGCCCTAATAAGGGCAAGGCTACAGGTATGCACCATGCTCTAGTAGTCGAGTCATGTTTGGCTTCGACATCTACTCATACGTGAAATATTGGAGCAACTGATTATATATGTTTTGATCCTGACTTAATGCAGGTGACAAGATGGTTACATGATCGTGAGATCGAAGTCCAGCTGGGCGACGCTACTAAAGTGGCGGTCGTTGCAGTGGGAGACGTTTATTTGCGTTTTTCTAGTGATAGATTTTTTATTTTGAAGAATGTTTTATTGATACCTTCTTTTAAAAGAAATTTAATTTCAGTTTCTAAATTATCTTTTGATGGATATTCGATTTCTTTTAATGACAATTGCGTTATTAAGAAAGATGGTTCTTATATCTGTCGTGGTATCATGGAAAACAATCTGTACACAATCACTTCTACACAGTTTAATCAACGTAAATCAGAACTCAATGCTACATCGATGATTTCTAAGAAAAGAAAAGAACCTTCAATTTCAATGAATGAAACGTACTTATGGCACCTTAGACTTGGTCATGCCAACGAAAGAAGGATTCATGCGATGGTTGATCAAGATCTTATCAAAGGTCTTGAAAAGGAACCGTTTTCGAAGTGTGAATCCTGTTTGGAAGGCAAGATGACCAAGAGACCTTTTAGGTCAAAGGGTAATAGGGCCAAGGAAGTACTTGAGCTCATTCATACTGATGTGTGTGGACCAATGTCAACCGAGGCAAAGGGCGGTTAAGTAGGGACGCGTCATGGTAAGAGTATCAAATGCTTGCGATCTGATCGCGGAGGCGAGTACCTAAGTGCCGAGTTTTTGGACTACTTATCAGTGGCGGGAATTCAATCCCAACTGACTGCGCCGGGCACACCCCAGCAGAATGGCGTAGCTGAAAGAAGGAATAGGACCTTATTAAACATGGTCCGCTCGATGATGAGTTATGCACGGTTACCTACTTCGTTTTGGGGGCATGCTTTGCTATCAGCAAGCTATCTCTTAGACAACTTACCTTCTAAATCAGTTCCTACTACCCCATATGAGTTGTGGACTGGGCGAAAGCCCAATCTGGAACATCTCAGAGTGTGGGGGTGTCCGGCCCATGTATTGGAAAATGATCCAACTAAGCTGGAATCTAGGACGGAGGTATGTGTGTTTATAGGTTACCCTAGAGGATCGAAAGCTTATGAATTCTATAGTCTCCGAGATCAGAAAGTAATTGTGAGCACTCATGCCACATTCTTAGAGGAAGACTTTGTAATGAATCATAAGTCCAGCAGTGAGATAGCTCTTGAAGAGCTAACTCAAGTCACAACTTCCATTAACCAAGAACAATTACCTAGTGTAACAACAATTCCAGAAACTTCAACTAATACTCCAGATGTTGTAGTGCCGCGTCGCAGTGGGAGGGTCTCTCATGAGCCCGAAAGATACATTGGTTTGGGAGAGTGCATGGATCACTCCTCGGACAACAATGTACTTGATCCCTGGAATCTTGCAGAGGCGCAGGCAGATGTCGATCATTGCGAATGGGTGAAAGCAATGGATTCGGAACTACAATCAATGGTAGACAAAGACGTCTATGATTTGTCTATCCTACCCGAAGGCTGTACTGCCATTGGGAGCAAGTGGATATACAAACGTAAACGTGGACCCGATGGACGAGTTAAAGTCTTTAAGGCAAGACTAGTGGCTAAGGGGTATACCCAAAGGGAAGGCATCGATTACGATGAGACCTTCTCCCTAGTGGCCATGCTCAAATCGATCCGTATTCTTTTGTCTATAGCAGCTTACATGGATTGGGAAGTATGGCAGATGGAACCAGTGTTTTGATCAAACTGTTCAAAAGTTTGGATTCGAAAAATGCCCCAATGAAAGCTGCGTGTATAAGAAGGTTGAAAAGGGAAATGTTGTGTTCTTAGTTTTATATGTAGATGACATTCTTCTAATTGGAAACAATAAAAAGATGTTGTCATCAATGCGAACATGGTTGTCCAGCCAGTTCGAGATGAAAGATATGGGTGATGCGAGACACATTCTCGGTATCAAGGTTCTTCGGAACCGTGCAAAGAGAACGTTGTGCTTATCCCAAGAATCTTACATCGATACGGTACTTAGACGCTTTAGCATGCAAGATGCCAAGAAAGGTTTCTTACCTTTTAGACATGACATCCATTTATCTCAAGAGATGTGTCCTAAGACATCATCTGAGATAGCAGAGATGAGAAGGATACCATATGCCTCGGCAGTTGGTAGTCTCATGTATGCTATGCTTTGTACTAGACCCGATATTTGCTTTGTTGTTGGCATGGTAGCAAGATATCAATCTAATCCCGGCCAAGGACATTGGACTGCCGTAAAGAACATACTCAAGTACCTTAATCGGACTAAGGACTATGTTCTAGTTTACAAAGCAGCCGAGCTCTGTCCTTTAGGATATACTGATTCAGACTTTCAAGCTGATGTAGATTCGAGAAAATCAACTTCCGGATATGTGTTTACCTTAGGAGGTGGAGCCGTAATTTGGAAGAGTGTAAAGCAGAAATGCATTGCAGACTCTACCATGGAAGCCGAATACGTGGCCGCTTCGGAGGCTATATGGCTTAAGAACTTCCTTCTGGACTTAGGTGTGGTTACGAATATGCCCAAGAGCATCACCATTTATTGTGACAATTCTGGTGCTGTGGCAAATTCGAGGGAACCACGGGCTCATAAGGCGAGCAAGCACATAGAGAGGAAGTATCATATCATTCGAGATATAGTGCAGAGAGGAGATATACAAGTGGTCAAGATTGAGTAAGAAAACAACCTGGCAGATCCTTTCACGAAGGCATTAGCGGTCAAGCCATTTGAGAGCCATGTTGAAGGAATGGGAGTTCGACTAATACAAGACCTCAATCCGCTTTCAGTATAAGTGGAAGAATTAGACGTTAGCACATTTTTTTTGTATACTCGAAAGTGTTTTGAGTATTGATAAGACTAATTTCATGCATCGGTTATGTGGTGAAAAACACTTTATTTTACTGGGTCTAACGCAGTTTTTAAGCCAGGTGTGTGAAGGAATCGCTAGATCCAGGAAGAGCTGGAGGCAAGGGACTAGCGAAGGGAAGTGAAGGAAAGTGAGCAGAGTTGAAGAGAAAAAAATGGCTAGACGAAGGAAGTCAATAGCTGAGGGCAACAAAGACTATTCATACCTCGCTGGACCCACTTCTACGCTTATATATAGAAGAGCATGCAGCACACGCCATGTAGATGATTTTGCTCTCAGTTCACACACTCACACACACACTTGGGAAAAATGGGAATTCCGGGGTAGTTAAGGGTTTCTAGGGGTTTATCTTCGGCGAAAGTTAGTGGTAACAACGTCCTCACGGAGGGCGAAGAAACAATCAGTTTACATTCAGTTTTGCACTTTTATTCCGTCGAACTTCAACGTTTTGGAAGTCGATTGGTTGTTTGCTATTACCGTTATCTATGCATTTGGTTTATGTCATGATGGTGTTTATTTTGTGTTGATTTATGTTGATTCTGAGTTCTTTGTTTGAGGTTTTATTTCGGCAGTTGAATGTTACTCTCTATTTTGGATAATTCTGTGCTTCATCTGGGAAACAGGTTGTGGATCTGTGTTGTTGTTGTTGATCGGTGGTTGTTTGGCGAATCTGTAGCTATGGATATACCTTTGGTCGGAGTTTGTTTCGGATGCTTGGATTCGGAGTGGATTTAGCATCCGAGGTTGGATCTGAACAGGGGAATCAAGTTGTGCATGGATTTTGAACTTTTGCTATCTTTTCATTTCACTTCGTCTAGTAGCCGTGGATCTGCCGTAGTTTTAATTGTTCTTCGTTTAATTGCTTTAAATTTTAGTCTGCTTCGTTTTCGTTAGCGTAGCAGATTTCACTCCAAGTTTAGTTTAATTTCCTCAACCCAAAAATGCGTGGCAGCAGCCAACCCAAAAATAGTCCCGAATCCTTGAGCATGTTTAATTACGCATTCATCTATGTGGGATCGATCCCTACTTCCCTGTGCTAATTTTAGTATACGTGGTTGAGGGTTTTTGAAGCGGTATTCTGTGTGTCCGACGACCGAGATCTTCCAATGATCCGTGAGTTCCTAGACCCTGTGATCTAGTGGATTCGCTGGACCTAGGAAACTTGTTATTCCTTTCTGTGCACCCGGTCTAAACAAAAGCAAGTAGTAAAAGCAGCTTCAAATGGCGTCGTTGCCGGGGATGGATGGCGTTAATTGCTATTGCGTTTGAGGATTTGGTGTAAATAGTTTAATTTCTGTTATTTTGTTTTTCTTGACAGTTTATGAACACGGGCTTCCATTCTGGAAGTTGGGCTAGTTCATCTGGGTCAGGAAGCGGGCGATACAAGTGGCAGGTCAAGGAGTCTACGTCCAAACCTTACAAAGATAATATGGAGAAAATTGTAGAACTCAAGGATCCGATGCACAATTCCAAGCTCTTATCCAATCAAATTGTCTTACCTTTTAGTGACTCTAGAATTACTAAGTCGACCACAATTATAGATTAAACCCCCTCCTGAGGTGAGAAACCTGCTGATTAGGTGCTAGGATTGAAGTCCTCTTCTAATCCTAAAACCCCTAACTCCCAAAAGCTCAATTAGGTCAAAGACCGCACTCAAAACCTCAACTCTCCCGAGTTTTATTGCATTAAGGTGTGAATTATTCTTATTTCCAGATTAATTATTTCATCTCCCGATTAATCTAATTAATCCTACACAATCAAATGGTGATCAAGCAATTGAAAGAAATAAACCCAAGAATAATCAAATAACTACAAGAGCAAGGTAAGAACAAAATTAATTGGATAAAAACTATGAAATTAATGCATCATCACCAAGAATTCTACAAAAAAAGGTTTAGCTACTCATGTTCTTCATAAAAACCATGTTCGAAACAAAATATTCTATGAAATACATAGAGAAAAGATTAAGATACTCTTGTGAGAATGAATCTATGGAATGGCAACTTCAATCTCCCGATTGGAAGTCTTCAATCTTCAATTTCCTCTCTCAAAGGTGTTCTTGGGGGTGTGTGTGAGTGTTGGAGGCGGTAAGTCAATGATGCTTAATCCTAGCTTTTTTCCTCTTTTTCTTCTCTCAAAAATCGTGTTTTCTTCAAAATAATTCGCCAAAGCAGTGCGCCCGACCGCGTGAAGATTTTCAACCCCTTTCTGACTCTTTCATCGCAGAATTAACATACCCGGCCGGGTGAATTTACAGTGTAATAATTCACCCGGCCGCGTGAAAGTTTCTGGACAGCTCATTGTTCTTGTAATGGCTATAACTTCTTCTACCGAACTTCGATTGAGGCGTGCGAGATACCTACACGAAGATCTTTCAAGGACGAAGAGATTGATATGCATTACGGGTACGGGCTTATTGGACTTCAAAATCTTCATTAAAAATTGTCTCAAACCAAGGATATTGCGCATCCACATATTTTGTACCTTTTTCTACACATTCTTAACAAAATGGTCAACATACCAACATAATAGAGAAGTAGATATAGACACGCCCATTAATAGACAAAATATGATCAAATTCATTCAAAACCACCCTCTAAGACCATGTAAAATCCTAGTATGTCATAGGCGTCACGCCTAGCGCCAGCGCTCGCCACGTGATGCTGGCTCGCCGGCGTCTTCTTACGCGCGAGACGCGCGACGAGACCGGGACGAGATGGAGTGTTGCATCGCCGTCTCGATGCTGTCTCGTCTCTCCGAGATGAGATAGAGACAGCATCGAGACGCGATGCGGATGGCCTTAGTGTTTGCTTCGGGACCTCACATGCAAAAGAGGAGTTTAAGCCTCATGCAAATAGCTCAAAATATCATTTATTTTATATGATTATCATTTAAAACGAGGAGTTTAAGTCTCATGCAAATAGTTCAAAATATCATTTATTTTATATGATTATCATACAAATAAAAATTTATTGTACATCTCAATTTTCTCATCTCCTACTATTCATGAGGTAATAACTAATTATCTGTGTTGGGAGAATATTACTATTGATGAAAGAAGTTTCAACGTTGCATTTTGTAGGTTAGAAAAAAGTAATTGAACAATATTGAATAAAAAAGTATCCGAAGGTTCATGAGTTCTTGGATATTTATTCAAGAAGGGCTTATTCAACCTACTTGTATCATGGTTCATAAGTGATTGGATATTTATTTTAGAAGGGCTTATTCAACTTACTTGTGTTCATGCAAACTTCTTATCATTGTTTTCTACGGGTGTTGAAGTCAATCCCCTTAATATTATACATTTTAAAGTATTTTATAGACTTGTTATGTTGCTGCTCTTAGAGGTGGTAATTTTAAGGTAAAATCGGCAATGAAAGTAGTTTGAAAGGTAAAATAGAAAATTGATCTAAAATTATGAATTTCGAACACTCTTTTTAAGACTACCAATGTCTTTATTCTTAAAAGAACTTTGCGTGGATATCTTGCACGTCTCAATCAGAATCACTACTAGAAATACGACATATCGATCATGTAAAGAAAATTACTATGATATTTTTATGTTTGCCACTGCACGTGACAGATAGGCCACTGACCAGTGAGAGTAGAAGTTTCCCAATGTTGAGTTGGTCTAACCAACCTAGTGGTCCGCTGGCTTTGTCTAGTGACTCCTAGCGAAAATTTTGGGGAATTTTGTTCCTTTTAAGCTCAACTAGATCAGCCCCTGCACGATGCGCAGCTGACTGGCATTTATATTTATTGAGTAAGTACATATATAATTACGTATTATTAATTAAATTAAGTTTTATTAGTAGTATTATATAGCATTATTTAGTGTAAAAAGATTGATTCAATTATAGTGCAACCGGCGGATTATTAAATTTGAATTGATTTATATTTTTTTGAATTGTACCATTTGAATTGATTTATAATTATAATTGATTTATATTTTTTGAATTATACCATTTGAATTGATCTACATTGTCTACAATTTGCTATAAATTCTCTACACATAGATTGATCTTAACTTTATTAAGCCAACAATCAGTGAAAAATTTCGTCAATGAAACTTGCAATGCGTAACTCATGGTAGTTTTGACTTTTGAGAATCTACTCCATTGAAAAACCTCAAACAAAATGTGTAAAACCTTTTGCTCAATCTCCTCCCCCCACTATGTATATGCCTTGTGACTCCTAGCGAAAATTTTAGGAAATTTTGTCCCTTTTGAGCTCAATCTCTTCCCCACTACGTATAGATTTCGCATAATTCAAATCCTATCATATCCCAGTTCTCTCTACACTAATAAATAACTCTTTTGGCTCAAATTTTAGATCATCTTGTAAAATCCATCTCTCCACATAAAGCTAGTGATGAATGCAAAATTGTTGGTACCTACACAAGAAAGGACTGAAAATGGTCTATATCTCATCCATTAGAAGATTAGTCCAATTTAATGTTTTTATTTAGAATAATTTGATCAAGCCATGAGTGGCTAATTTTTTGTATTACTTCTACCTTGTAGTAGAAATACTCCTCCCAACTAAAATAATCTCACAACTTAATTCTAAAATTGATTATCATATGATAATTAGTCATGACAATTAAAGGACACCTAATTATAAAATTGACAACATGGATAATATTTACAAAAATAAAAGAAGTGACTAAAAGTACTATTCACGTTAATATCCTCAAGAACTATACCTCTTTAATCCTTGATAACCAAATGGTATAAGAAAGAGTTGTAAGTATCTAGCATATAATAATAATAATGTAATATGAGTCTAAAACCATTTTATTTATTTTTGTGACGAAGACACCTCGAATCCCAGTTGGAATCACCTAATACTTTCCATACTTCATCCCCTATTCCACCCCTCATAAACATAAGTGAGGGGCCTATCATCATATTTATGTTTGTGAGGAGTGGAGTATGGAATGGAATAGGGAAAGTATTAGGGATCCAATCCAAATTGACAAGTTTGAAAGTCAGAGGGAAGAATAAAGAGGAAAACTAGGGAGAGTGCCACCAGAATCAACAATGAAGACATTTCCAGAGACGTATTTGGAAGAATCATGAACCAAATATCGAATCAGAGATGTAACTGCTGGATTTGTCTTTCCAAGATCTCTCAATGGAATCACCTTTTTCACCACTTTTTTCAGCAAATTCTTCCGAAAAAGCCCCTCAGTTATCTCTGATTCGAACATTCCTGGAGCAACAACATTCACCCTAACATTGTAAGCTCCCATTTCTAGAGCCATCACCTATGTATACATCCAAATTCAACTCAATTATGATTAATTACAGTACTACTATTATTGAAATTTTAATTTAAATAAAGAATTAATATACCCTAATCATGTGGTTAAGGCCAGCTTTTGATGAAGTATAGGCAACACTCCCGACTTGTTCCGCTCGACCCAATCCGGACCCGGAGGAGATGTTGATGATCGTGCCGCTGCAGCCGGCTGCACGCATCCGTGCGCCAACATATTTGGATACCAGCCACGATCCGATCAAGTTCGTTTTCACCACATTGTTGAATTCCTCCTCCGAGATATCCAATGACGATTTCACATTCCCTAGTTCATTTTAACATAACATTATAGTGTGATTAATACTAAAAATAGTGTTGGCAAAATAAACTCCTCAACAGTTATAATTTGCGAAGCATAATATTACTATACACTATTGTCCAAAGTAAGTTATTGTATTTACATTTTGAAAATTAAAGTGAAATTTCCACCTAGTAGATTCGAACTCTAGTGTTGCACTCATTCAACAAGGAAGTTGCATCAACCGCTAGATCTTCGTGATAATAAAGCCTCAAATTGGTTTTATTTTATTTGAACCTCTAATTTTTTGTGACAGTACTCACCTCTAATGCCGGCATTATTGATCAAAGCATCAATTCTTCCAAAGGCATCCCAAGCCTTCTGCACAGAAGCTTCAACGGCAGAGCCGGTCGCGCTGATGTCGAGCTCCACGGCCACGGCTCTCGGCTGGTTGGCTTCGGGTGAGGCACTGTTGATCTCGTGGCACAGAGACTGCAGCCGGTCCATTCTCCTAGCCGCGGCTATGACTCTGCAGCCGGCTTTAGCCAAGTCCAAGCAGAACTCTCGGCCCAAGCCGGACGATGCGCCGGTCACCATTACAACCTTGTTTTCCAGCCGAAGCCATGGCTCCAATTCCCTTTCCACTTGGCTTCGCCTCTCCATGGCAAAGTGGTGGTGAACAATGAATATACAACCTCGCCTTATATACTAATTTGGTGAAGAAAAATCATCTTAATAGAGGTAAATGCGCCAAATAATCAACTTTTACTGAATTTAATTTCTTGAATTAAAAATAAAATTAACAGAAACTTTTAATTAAAGGCAGGATTTTTGTTTATATGAAAAAACAAAATTGAGTGAAAATCCAAGTGTTTCAGCACAATAAAATTATTTTTACCTTTTTTAATTTTTCACATCGAATTTATTATATTTGGGAACGAATTCAAGAGTTTGCAGAGTAAAAATAGAAACTGAGCTTTTCGATCGGATCTACAGGAAACACGTAAGACTAATATACTAGTAGTATTAAAATATAATACCATGTGATGTGATTCACCTTAAATGGTGGAGCTTAACGAATTTAAGTTGTCATAATACACGATTTTGATCGTTCTGAATAATTTAAGGGATTATATTCTCGGAAAAGAAAAAAAAATTTGAGAAATGGACGTCATCATCTCTGTTGGATTTATTGGGTGGACTTTTATTTGGGCTGTGATATTAAGTAAGCCCGAATGTGATTAATTGGGCTGAGCCCAATTACTTATCTCCTTGCACCAGATGCTGCCACGTGCCCTCTTCACCTGGATCTTGCTCTACAGCCCTTGGATGTAGGGTTGTGTTTGTTATTGTGAGAAGGCTATGCGTCGTTCTCATTATTCTCTGATCTCTCTCTCTCTACACTCGATTCAGTGTGTTCTCTCTTCACTCTCTACTTCTCCGATGAGTTTCCGGCTATCTTTTGGTGATCTCTCACGGTTTTTTGAGTGGTAGATCTTTTGTGAGTGCTGGAGTAAGGCAATCTCTTCGATTGCTTGGTTGCTGGAGAAGAACTAGGATTTTTTGTGAGACTCGAAGGTTTTGTGTTGAGATTTGTTCTGAGGAACTTGATCTGGTGTTAGGGGACTTTCTGGTGGAGGTATTGGTGGTCCGAGGGTGAACTCTAATCGATCCATCTGTGCTCCCTTGGATCTTGTTCTGGTTGAATAGATCAGTGTGGTCTGGCGGGTTCTGAGCCAAGTTCTTTGATCTATTTGTTGTTTTTGGTGCTTATTAGTAATTGCCTTTAGATTCGAGAGGATCTTTTTTGTTATTACTAACTGTTTTGTTAAGTGTGTAGGTTGTGAAGCTAGCTAGGGTATCATCTTTGGTTACTCAAAGATCTTGTAATAGCTAGGGTTCTATACCTCCTGTATTCTTTAATACTTGTAATATCAGCCGCGTGGGTGAGAGTTTGGCTGAGCTCTCTTGTACATGAACAAAGAGGTCTCGGTAATTAGTGAATCTACACTAATCTGATCCCTACAGTGGTATCAGAGCCACGGGGGGATTAGTCTAGCATGTCGAGTCGCTTAAGGAGATGGGCAAGTGGAATCCTCCTTCGAGAAGGGATTCACTCTGGTAAATTGGTTGTATCTCACTTGTTTTACTTTTCTGCTTAATGCCAAATATAGGCTTGGGATCTTGTTTTCTGGTAGACAGTCTCTGGCAAAGACTTAGGACTCTCTGTGCTTTCTTTTCTGTGTTGCTTTTGCTAGTTCTTGTTCCCTGTGATCTTGTGATCTCATTTTACTTGACCACCAAGCATCTTGTACTGCCCAAGTGACCCCCTGCACCCTCCAATAGTGAGTGATTGCGAGCTGGGATAGCCTTGGTCAGTTTTTCTCGTCACAGACAAGGATTTGAGTCCTATCTGTTGTGTGAAAGCTTAGCGTTTGTTCTTGTGTTGCTTGTGTATGTCTCTATGTTTTTCAGGTGTGTAATGCTTTGTGTTTCTGTCTTGCTTCTTGTGTTCTTGCAAAATTTCTTGGTAAAATGGCTCAGCCTGTTGGTTTGGTTCCCCATAATGGTAAAAATGATTTTGGTATTTGGAAACAAAATGAAATGTGTTTTGATTCAAAAAAAAGTTTTCAAAGTTGTTGATGGTACGTTACCCAAGGATACTGCTCAGGACAAAAAGGATGAAATGAATGAGTTGGCTAGGGCTACTATTGTGTTAAATTTGTCTGATTCTGTGATTAGGAAAGTTGATCAAGAGGAATCTACTGCTGAAATGTGGAAATTGCTTGAAACTCTGTACACTGAAACCTCTATGTCTTCAAGAATGTACTTGCTTGAAAAGTTGTTTAAATTTAAGCTTAATCTTGCCAAAGATATTGATGACAATGTGGATAGGTTTCAGAAGCTTGTTCAGGATATTAAGAGATCTGGTGATAAAACTATAGATGAATACACTAGCATAACCCTTATGATTACAATACCTGATTCCTATAGTGATGTTAAGGCTGTCATAAAGTATGGTAGGGATTCTGCTCCTCTAGACCTCATCATTAGCTCCCTAATATCTAAAGAACTTGAACTTAAGGAGAGAGCTGCTGATAAGAATGCCTATAATAAGGTTTTGAATATCAGAGGAAGATCTAAATCTAGAGGGAGCAATGACCCCAGTAGTGGTGCTGGTAACACCTCAAACTCTAGGAAAAATTTAGGTCTAGGTCTAGAAGTAAGGATCCTAAAACCTATAGGAAGTGTTTCAATTGTGGAGATGTTGGGCATTATAAGAAAGATTGTACTAAGCCTAAGAAGAATAAGTTTCCCAACAACAATGCCCAGGTTGAAACCCTTGTTAATGTTGCTACATATGACAATGTGAATGATTTTGTGTTCATGGTGCATGATCTGCAATTTGTGAATGCTTCTCCTGCTTGCCCTTTTATATCTAATGATTGGCTATGTGATTCTGGATGTACTTATCATGTGAGTCCTTTCAAGGAAGTGTTTTCTGAGCTGAAACCTGTAACTAAAACTTATGTGTCAATGGCTGATGACAAGAAGTGTGAAATTCTTGGGATTGGCATTGTGTGTTTGAAGTTTGAAAATGGTTATGTGCTCAACTTGAAGGATGTGAGAATGTTCCAGATCTGTGCTGTAATTTGATGTCTTATACTGCTCTTGAAAATGAGGGTATGGGGGGAAAGTGGGGTGAAGGCTGTATGAGAATCTGCAAAGGATCTATGTGCATGTTCAAAGCTAATAAGAAATGTGGTTTATATGTCTATACTGTTGTGCCTCTTACATGTGAAAAAGCTTTTGCCAATGTTGTCAAATCTGATAGAACCATGTTGTGGCATAATAGGCTAGGTCACATGTTGTGGCCCGAGTATTCTGAAAAAAACATGCCATCCTGTCTAATAATGATGTTCATAGTGAGTTGCCTTTTTGTGATTCTTGTGTGCTGGGTAAACAGCATAGGGTCTCATTTCCTTCTACTCCTGCACCTGCAAATGTGAGTACATATATTCTAAAATATTTGCATATGGATGTTTGGTGGCCTGCTTCTGTGTCTTCTCACTCTGGATGTGTTTATTTCTTGTCTGTGGTTGATGATTTTTCAAGAAAAATTTGGTGTTTTTTGATGAGACATAAGTCTGATGTGTTTGAAAAACTAAAAACTTGGAAAATCTTGATTGAAACTCAGACTGGCAAGAAAAGTAAGGCTATTAGAACTGATAATGGCCTGGAGTTTTGTAATAATCAAATGGTTGACTTATGTTATGGTTTTGGAATCAAAAGACATAAAATTGTGCCTTATACACCTCAACAAAATGGGGTTGCTGAGAGAATGAACAGGACTTTGCTTGATAAAGTGAGATGCATGCTTTCTAAGTCTGGTTTGTCAAAAAAGTTTTGGGGTGAGGCTTTATTAACTGCTACTTATTTGGTAAATATGTCTCCTTCTGTGACTCTGGTTGGTCAGTGTCCTGAATATGTGTTTTATGCAAAACCTCTTAACTTTTCTCACCTTAGGGTTTTTGGCCGTACTGTTTTTGTGCATACTAAGTCTGATAAACTTGAGCCTAGATCTAGGAAAGGTGTTTTTCTAGGTTATCCTGAGGGTGTCAAAGGTTATAGAGTCTGGCTTAGGGATGAACCTGGGTTCAAGGTCATAATAAGTAGGGATGTAGTCTACAATGAAGATGAATTCCCCTGCTTAAGGTTGACAAGTAACCCAGATCCTATAGATGTGGACAATGAACCCCTCAATGAGGTGGAGTCCACAGAGACACTCACTGGTGTGGAGCATCCTAGTGATGCTCCAAGTGAGGTGGAACAGTCTTTCTGGAACACCTATCCAGTCTATACAGCTAATGAGACTCCTGATGAAGGACACCCAAATATTGTTCATGATGTGCTTGCCCAAAATGTTGATGATAATGTGCTTAACATGCATGATAGTCCTGTTAGAAATGCTCCTCCTGTTCCTGCCCAGAATGTGATACATAGCCCTAGTGGCATTCAAAATGCTATTGATGATACTAATTTGCAGGATTATGTGTTATCCAGAGATAGAACTAGAAGGGTCAATGTAAAAAGACTTTCTAAGTTTGATGGATTTGTTGGTTTAGTTGCTCTTATAAATTTGGCTGTCAATGTGTATGCAGACTACTAAATCTAAATTATGGAATCAGTGGCATAAAGCCATGTTGGAGGAGATGCATTCTCTGAAAATTAACCTTACTTGGATCCTTGTACCTTTGCCTCCTGGTGCATCTGTGGTTGATTGCACGTGGCTTTATAAACTGAAAAATGAGGTGGAGGGCATTAGGTATAAGGCCAGACTTGTGGCTAAGGGTTTTACTCAACAAGAGGGGGTAGATTATACTGAGATCTTTGCTCCTGTTATTAAATTTACTACTATTAGAATGATGATTGCTCTATGTGCTCATTTTGATTGGGAATTAAAGCAAATGGATGTTAAAACCGCCTTCTTGCATGGTGAACTTGATAAGCCTATTTACATGAAATAGTGATAAGGCTAATTTCATGCATTGGTGATGGGGTTAAATTCTGTAATTTCCCGGGTCTAACAAGCTTTTGTAAGCCAGGTGCGTAGAAAAAATGCCAGATCCAAGAAGAAGGAGTCTGGCAGAGGAAGTGAGCAGAAAGAAGGAAATTCACCAGACGAAGGAGCATCCTAGATAGGGAAGAATGGGAAGTACAACGAAGAATCTAGAAGCTCCAGTCCTTATAAATAAGAGCACGCGGCATACATGAAGGATCGATCATCATCCATTTAGCTCTTAGCTCAGTTTTCTCACACTCTACACACACACTTGGGGGATCGGTTTTGGGGTTTTACGGTTCAAGGTTCGAGAATCAGTCTGTGTAACACCGTCTCCACGCGAGGTGAAGATACAATTTAGTTTCTGTTTTAAGTTTCCGTTCTGAATTTTCCGAGACTTCGCAGTTCGAAGCTCGGCCTTATTTTGTTAAATTTCTGTTGAATCGGCACTTGATTAGCTATGGAAGTTGTTGCTATGGTTTCGTTTCATGTTATTACTGTTTCTCTGTTTACTTTGGATGCCTTTAGCGATTGATCTGAGTTTTATAGCTGAATTGTGTGGAGATCATAGTTGATCGTTGGAATAATCTGTGTGATCGGAGATGGAAACTGCTGTGGTATGTTGAGGATGGCTTGGATCCGGAGTGGATGAAGCGTCCAGTGTTTGGATCTGTTCGTTTTTGCATGGTTTTGATATTTAGTTTCTGTTATCTCATCTACCTCGTCTAGCGATAGTAGATCTGCTTAATTTCAGTAGTTAATCGTGGTTATGGTTTAATTCAGCTTGCTCTTCTCCGTGTTATAAGTTTACTCTGTTTATTCTGCATTTTGTGATCAATGATCGTTAGAGAAGATGAAGCTATTTGTTAGTTGAGCCTTTAGTTAGTTATTTTGCAGCTTTTCGTTCGTACCTTGCTATTTTGGGAAATGGTCCCCACGCTCTGTCTTTCCTCTGTCTATGCATTTTTCTTAGGAAAAGTTGTTCATTAGGTCGAGTAATATGTTATCACTGGAGTGTTGTCTCGTTTACATCTTGTTTATCGTCATGCATGTCTTCGTTACATTTGTCTAGATCTAGCTGTTAGAATAGATTTTTTTTACAATTCCCTGGTCTAGTAGTTAAGTCTCAACCCCATAAAATGCGTGGCAGCAGCCAAAACAAGTGTCCAAGTTCTCTTGCATGTTTACTTATGCCTCCATCTCTGTGGGATTCGATCCCTACTTCCTTATACTAGTTCTTTTTAGTACAGTGGGTTGAGGGTTTTGAAAAGCAGGAAAAGATTGTGTGCCCAATGACCGAGGGTTTCAAGGGTTCTCTGAGTTCCTACACCCCGTGATTTAGCGAACTCTCTGGATCTGAGAAGTCTGAACATTATTACATACACACAAGAACATTTCTCCCAGCTCTTCAAACAGCCTGAGGGCTTTGTTGATCCCAAATTTCCCAATCATGTATGCTTGTTGAAAAAGGCCTTGTATGGTTTAAAACAGTCTCCTAGGCAGTGGAACATCAAGTTTAATACATGTATGTAGAAGTTAGGCTTTGTTAGAAGTACCTTTGATACATGCTTATATGTTAAGAACCTTGATGTTGTGCCTGTTTTCTTGACGTTATATGTGGGTGACATGCTTATTATGGGTCCCTGTTTGAAAACCATAAAAGGTGTGCAAGCTGCTTTGAGTGAGAATTTTGACATGAAGGATCTGGGTGATGCTCAGAAAATCTTAGGGATAAGTATCTTTAGAGATAGAAAAGCTTCTACCCTTGTGTCGCATCAAGAGCCTTATGTGTACAAAATTCTGAAAAAATTTAACATGTTTAATGCTAAACCTGCTTCTGTGCCTTTATCTGCTCATTTTATGTTGAGTAAAGATCTGTGCCCCAAGTCTTAGTCTGAGGTTGATACTATGAAGAGAATTTCTTATGCTAATGCTATTGGATCTGTGATGTATTTGATGGTTAGCACTAGGCCTGATATTGCCTATGCAGTTTCATGTCTTAGTAGATATATGTCCAATCCAGGTCATGTTCATTGGGAAGCTCTGAAATGGCTTCTTAGATACTTGATGCAAACTGCTAATTATGGTTTGTGCTATTCTAAATGTGATGATGGTTTCTTACTAACTAGTTTTGTGGATTCCAATTATGCTAATGACAGAGATAAGATGAAGTCAACTACTTCCTATGTGTTTACAGTGTGTAGGTCTTGCATAAGTAGGAAATCTCAGTTGCATCATATAGTGGTCTTGTCTACTACTAAGTCAGAGTATATTGCCATCACTGAGGCAATGAAGGAGGCTGTTTGGTTAAAGGGAGTGCTTTCTGAACTTAAGTTAGTGAAATCTTCTCATGTTGTGTTCTCTGATTCTCAATCTGCTATTCAGTTATGTAAAAATCATGTTTTCCATGATATGACAAAGCATATAGATGTAAGGTTTCATTACATTAGGGATATTGTAGAAAAGGGTGAAGTTTTTCTTCAAAAAGTGCATACAGATAAAAACCCAGCTGGCATGGGAACTAAGCCCTTACCCTTAGAAAAACTTCTTTTCTACATAAAGTACTTGCACTTTGATCTAGGATAGGTTGCATGTCCCGGGGAAAGACCTCAACCACCTTATCAGCTGTGGTAAGGGTGGTAGGTGGCTGGAGGCATGAAGTCCTTTTAGACTAATGGGTGTCAGCCCCTCTGGTGTCTAAAGGCAACCTGGTGGTTCCCAAAATGCTTGTGGACCTAGTCCTTTGGTGCTGAGGGATCTGCCTTGTAGGCTATGATGAAAATACCTTAGCCTATAACATGTGATTGGTTTCCCAGAATAAAGTCCAAGGTGGAGTATGTTGGATTTATTGGGTGGACTTTTATTTGGGTTGTGATATTAAGTAAGCCCGAATGTGATTAATTGGGTTGAGCCCAATTACTTATCTCCTTGCACCAGATGCTGCCACGTGCCCTCTTCACCTGGATCTTGCTCTACAGCCCTTGGATGTAGGGCTGTGTTTGTTATTGTGAGAAGGCTATGCGTCGTTCTCATTATTCTCTGATCTCTCTCTCTACACTCGATTCAGTGTGTTCTCTCTTCTCTCTCTACTTCTCCGATGAGTTTCCGGCCATCTTTTGGTGATCTCTCACGGTTCTTTGAGTGGTAGATCTTTTGTGAGTGCTGGAGTAAGGCAATCTCTTCGATTGCTTGGTTATTGGAGAAGAACTAGGATTTTTTGTGAGACTCGAAGGTTCTGTGTTGAGATTTGTTCTGAGGAACTTGATCTGGTGTAAGGGGACTTTTTGGTGGAGGTATTGGTGGTCCGAGGGTGAACTCTAACCGATCCATCTGTGCTCCTTTGGATCTTGTTCTGGTTGAATAGATCAGTGTGGTCTGGCGGGTTCTGAGCCAAGTTCTTTGATCTATTTGTTGTTCTTGGTGCTTATTAGTAATTGCCTTTAGATCCGAGAGGATCCTTCTTGTTATTACTAACTTTTTTGTTAAGTGTGCAGGTTGTGAAGCTAGTTAGGGTATCATCTTTGGTTACTCAAAGATCTTGTAATAGCTAGGGTTCTATACCTCCTGTATTCTTTAATACTTGTAATATCAGCCGCGTGGATGAGAGTTTGGCTGAGCTCTCTTGTACAAGAACAAAGAGGTCTCGGTAATTAGTGAATCTAGACTAATCTGATCCCTACAATCTCCATACCAAACACGTACAACTAGGATCTGGATCCCCTGCTGTACTAAAAGCCACAGCAGGGGATGTTGTGCTCTAATACACACATATTTTATTCATAAAAAAATTGTTAAAATATTAAATTTATTTTACGTAAAATAATAGCTTGTTTGTAACAGCACCCCCTACTGTGGCTTTGAGCACATCAGGGGATCTAAACCCGTACAACTATCTGCTTATTTTAAAGAGGAATTGTATATAGAAATATAACAATTTTTTATTTATATTACCTAAATTATTACTCCTAGTTCAATATTGAATATATATATGTAGGTGTGATCCGCGCGAAACATATCTTAGATGGAGTACTAAGAACTACTAATAATAATGATTATAGAATATGATAGTCTAACATGTATAAAGAGGGGAAAAAATTTAATGGACCCGACACACCAAGTGGCATGATGATGTAATGTATCCCACTAGTTAAAAAATGACAAACGGAAATATTAAGAATATATAGGTTAAACTATATAAGATATTTAGTTCTTGTACATGGAATAAAATTTTTAAATTAAAAAACTTTCCATATTACAATATAATACTCTCATTTTCTACATAATAATATATTTCAATTTTTTTCATCATATATTCACATCATTTTAAGATTAATTTATATTAAGTATTTTTTTATTTTGTGTAATAGTAAAATAAAATTATATAAATACTTTTAATTTCATATCTATAGGACTAATATGATTAATTATGATTTAGTATATTAACAAATGGAGTATCATATTTTTATTTGTAATTTTTTCATATATAAATACAAAATGAAAAAAATAGTAAACTTAAGTTAATGTATTGTGATTATTTGAGAAACATACAATACTAAGTAATTGTTTTATTTTGTGTAATGGTAAAATAATACTATAAATATTTTTATTTTCCTGCATAGTACTAACACGATTTATTATAATTTAGTTTATCATTATGTTTTTGTATTTTCTATTTTTTTTCATGTGTAAATACAATTAGTTGTACTAATATTTTTCATATATAAATATAAAATGAAAAAAAAAGGTTAACTTAAGTTGATGTATTGTGATTATTTGAGATGAATACAATACTAAGTAATTTTTTATTTTGTGTAATGGTAAAACAATACTATAATTTTTTTTTTATTTTCGTGCATACTACTATACTATTATGATTAATTACGATTTAGTTTCTCATTATGTATTTTACTTTTTATTTTTTCATGTATAATACAAAATGAGAAATAGTAAATTTAAGTTAACATATTGTGTTTGAAGAGTTTTAAATTTTAGGATTTAATTTCATTTACAAGAACTAAATACCTTATATAGTTTAATCTATATATTCTTAATACTTCCATTTGTCAATTTTTAAGTAGTGGGATACACCACATCATCATGCCACGTGGTGTGTCGGGTCCACTGAATTTTTTCTCGTATAAAGAGTGACGTAATTGGTAAAAATTCGTTATGAATAAAATTCCTTGTTTTCAACCATAAAAATCGAATAATGAAGTTGCGATGATTCCTTTTTTTGATTTTAATGCTATACATGGATTTTTCGCAATTTATATACAGTCAATGTTAACACAACATTCATCATATCATGATTCATGCATATTAGTTAGAGAATATCATCTTATCATTATAATTAATAAACTATACAAGAGGCAATCAATATTTATTTCATTTCAAACTAATATATACAAGTGGGACCTCTATTCTACTAACTTTTTTCCACACACTTTTCTCAACATTTCTTAAAATCCGTGCCGCCAAAATATGGGATTCCTAATGTCGGATGGAGGGAGTATATATTATAGTGCTCTCAGCTTTGCACAAACCTTACTGACTTTTTATAAGCAATCAAATGCAGTTCTGATCTTCCATATAAAAGGAAAATGTGATTACGCAATAGCCAATAATTATAAACGAAGTAATTAATTTTCTACCTCTAAAGAGAGGAGAAAATTGGAAAGCCTGGGAGGGTGTAACCAGCATCGACAATAAAAACATTGCCAGAAACATAACTAGAGGAGTCGTGAATTAGGTAACGAATAAGAGTTGTTAGCGCTGGATCTGATGTCCCAAATGTCTTTAATGGAATTGATTTCTCTGCAACATTTTTCAGCCAATTTTTCTGAAGTAGATCTTCTGTTATTTCAGATTTAAATAATCCTGGAGCGATTGAGTTCACCCTTATATTATAATCTCCCAATTCTATGGCCATACTCTGTCCAAAATATAGTACAATAGTAATTAATAACATCATTTAAAATATGAGCGTATAGAGAATGTTTTTTTTAGTGTACATACCTTGGTGACGGAGTCAAGGCCAGCTTTAGATGCACCATAGGCAACACCACCGCGAAACGTCGGTCGATTTAGGCCGGAAATCGATGAGATGTTGATGATTGAGCCACCGGCTGTGCTGCCGCCACGGCGCATCCGTTCGCCGACGTACTTGGACACCAACCAAGACCCACTCAAGTTTGTTTTCACCACACTGTTCCATTCCTCCTCGGCGAGATCTATAGATGATCTCACTTGCCCTGTATATAGTATAGGTTTGTCACATTCAATTCAAATATAAGTGAAAGTATAACTTAATAGTGCCCCACATTTTTCAAAAATTACTCCCTCCATTTCTTAAAAATAGCAACTATTTCCATTTTGGATAGTTCCTTAAAAATAAAAACTTTAGAATCTTTCTATTTTAGGATATGGACCCCACAATCTACTAACTCTACTTTCACTACCTTTTCTCTTCTTCTCTCTTACTTTAATCATTTTTCTTTTCCTCTCTCTTACTTTACTAATATTTCTCACTTACTTCACCAATTGTGCATTAAAATCCGTGTCGTTTCAAATGATTCTATTCTTTGAATACGGAGGGAGTATTCAATTAACAAAAATAAAAGTATTAAATTATCATATAGATAGCATGTACGAGGTCTTAAGTTCGAATCCAAAGTCTTTAAATACTGTAATATTCTACGTAGTAAGTAATAAAAATTAGTTACAGTAATGTCTGTTACATCACATAGATAAGTAGTACGAGGTCTAAGGTTCGAATTGCATATATAGATATATAATAGGAGTATTTGATTTCTCTTTGTTGCAAAAAAATACCTCTAACACCAGCATTGTTAATTAAAGCATCAATTGAACCGAAGGCGGCCCAAGCTCTGTCGACGCTGGCTGCAATGGTGGGGCCATCAGAGGTGACATCGAGAGCCACCGCGATAGCGCGACAAGGGCCGCCCTCGTCCATTGCGTTGATTTGATCGCAAAGGGACTTGAGGCGGTCGGTTCTGCGGGCTGCGGCCACGACTCTGCAGCCAGCCTTGGCGAGGTCAAGGCAGAATTCGAGGCCGAGGCCGGAGGAAGCGCCGGTGACCATGACAGTTTTGCCGGTGAGGTGAGACCAAGGCTCCAATTGCTGTCGGATTTCAGTCGCCATGTTTCCCTACGAGGATGAGATATTGTGGTGTCTGTGGTTTTGAGTGGTGGTATTTATATAGACACAATATAACTATGGTGTCGTGGTCAAATTAATTTGTACTAGTAAATGAAATTTTAAATAGTTTTAATTAATTTGGAATGTTCAAATGTCAATGCCTGCTTAATTAATTTGGCGTGTTCAATGAGGAGAATTCAAATATTATTTTACTCATATATGGAGCTAGAAAGATGTAGTATTATTAACTAATGAATCGAAATTGAATGATAAAAATAATTATATTCCTAAATGTGTTAAATAAATCCTAGTTTATAATTCTAAAATTAAACTAAAGCATGGGAATTTTAAATTAAAGCAAAAAGTCGTGCGAAATAAAAAAATGAAATTGAAGCTCCACCACCACCACACATGAGCTCTCCGCACATGAAATCATATGTATATAGTATATTAGTCAAAACCTCCTATTTAGTTAGAAGAGAAACATCATACCAAATAAATTATTTTTGGATCTTTTTAATACTCTCCGCACATTAAATCATGTGTATATTAACGAAGTAATCAAGTCAAGTATGTATAGTTAAATTCAAATATGACACATTAATTTGTCACAAATGAAGCTCAAATTGAGTATTGACAAAAACTCTGGATAGGACCAACAAAACTTTTCATAAAAGATGGTGTTTAGAGCATCTCCTCCGCGTCGTTCTGAATAATTTAAGGGATTATATTGTCAGAAAAGAAAAAGAAATTGAGAAATGGACTTCATCATCTCCATACCAATTGCACGTACAACTATCTGCTTTTTTTTAAAAGGAATTGTATATAGTGATATAACAATTTTTATTTATATTACGGTAATTATTAGTACAACATTGAATATATATAGCTGTGATCAATGCGAAACCTATCTTAAATGGAGTAATAAGAACTATACTAATAATAATGATTGTAGAATATGATAATCTAACATATGCAAAATTCGTTGTGGATAATTCCTTGTTCTCAACCATAAAATCGAATTAAGTTGCGATGATTCCTTTTTTCGATTTTAAGGCCATCTACAATGGAGCGGACAATGCACGTCCGTCACTGTGGCATCGCGGACGATGGCTTCTCCATCATCCTTGCCCGATCCATCATCCGCGGACGATGCGCGTCCTTCGAGCCTTCGTCCGTCGCATCGTCCGCCACTGTTGCATAGCGGACGATGCGACAGACGATGCGACGAGTTTTCGGTTTTTTTATTTTATTTTATTTTCTTCACTCCATTTCACACTCCATTTTCAACATTTCAAACAAAATGAATCCCGGAGATTACCCAAGTCCGAATAGTCCGATGTTCGGTGGTGGTGCACGGTGGCCGGGTAAAGAACCCGGTGAATACCGACCCTTCGACACCAACACCCAGTACGATCCCGATTTCAGCACGGACTCGTACGGGCTGCCAGACATGGAGCCTTCTCCCACCCGCACACCTGCCCCACCTCGCGGCCGCTCCCTCCGTTGCCGCTGCCTCGGGCTCCGCGGCCAAGAAGAGGCGGCCCAAGGCAAAGAAGTTGTTGCTTCCGGCGGTGAATGAAGAGTTCGCCCTGGGGAGGACGAACTATCAGGTAGAGATGTCAATCGGGCCGGCCCGTTGGGTTTCGGGCCAACCCTACTCGGGTTGCGGGCTTGCCGGGTTGTGGTTTCTTTCGGATTGTAAAAGTTCGGCCCTAACCCTAAAAGCTCGGGTTTCGGGCTAGCCCGACGGGTTAATCGGGTTGCTACCGATAAGGTTAAGGCTCGAACAATCCAATAAATCATGATGAAAATTAGTTATATTTATAAAATATAAAATATTTAATTATGATAAATTTGATATATATGCTTAAACTCAATCTTAAAATACTAATATTTGTGATATTTCATGAAATTTTAATGCATGTTAAAAATTTAAATATTCTTTTAGTGAGATTAATTTATTTAACAATTATTATATTAATAAAAATTTAATATATAATTTATATATTTACCATAAAATTGAAAGTTATCTTTTTTTAGTTATTTATGTCATAAAATTAGTCAACGAAGTGTCGAATTAGGAGTAAAAAAATGAAAAATATAAATTTTATCGGGTTATCGGGCCAGCCCATGGAGTTTTCGGGTCTGGCCCTAACGGGTTGCAGGTTAATCGGGTAAGGGCTTGTCGGGTTTTATTTTTATCGGGCTAGAAATTTCCGACCCTAACCCTATAAATTTAGCAGGCTATTCGGGCCAGCCCACGGGTTGCGGGCTACATTGACATCCCTACTATCAGGCGGAAGAATCCATCTTCTTGACGAGGTGTTGGATTGATATTTCAGATGATTCGGTGTTCGCCAACAACCAGAAGATTACTGCGTATAGGGAGCGCATCGCCGAAAAATACAACGAGGCCAAGCCGCCGACTGCCTACAAGTGCCATGGGGAGTAGTTCCGCAAGCACTGGGAACAAATAAAGAAGCATGTCAATTTGTTCTCGGAGGAGTACGAGTAGTGCGAGAGGGAGCAGGCAGCGGCGAGAGTCTCGCGGATGTGCGCGACAAAGCGGTGCAGTCGTGCATGTCATTGTACGGAGATTTCAAGCACTACCAATCTTGGGTGTTGTTGAAGGAGAAGCAGAAGTTCGTTGGAGGTGTGCTGCCCCAATCGACGGCGGCGAAGAAGAGGGCGAAGCACACCTTTGCCGGTGATTATACCAGCTCCAATAGACCTCAACCATCCGGTGTTCAAGGATGAGAGTTCCGAGACACCGCTGTCCTCCCGGCGTCCCGCTGGCATCAAGGCTGCCAAGGGCAAGGGCAAGGCGACATCCTCCACCGCCGCGCCGCCTGACCAGGCCCTGAGCCCGACCCCGAGCGCGACCACGGCCCCGACTTCGGCGACAGCACATGCCTACACGGAGTTGGTGGCCTCTCAGACTATAGGACGTTGTTGGACACGCACAACGCCCTCATGCGGGCGACCAACCCGGCTCAAGTCGCGTACCTCCAGGATATGATCATGGCCTCCGCCGCAAGTTGGGACTACTTTAGACTAGTCTCTTTTTTATATGTAGTGCACTTTTTTTTTAATTTCTGATTTTGTAACTTTTTTTTTTAATTAAGTAAATGTAGATTTGTCTAAATTGTGTTGTTTTTTTTTTATTATTTTGCTTGATATATTTGCAAACATAAATTATATAAACACAAAATAGAAGTAAAAACTATAGGGAGGGGCTTAGGGCGGGCTATAGTCCGCCCCATTGCAGATGGAAGTGGCGGAGAATAAAATGCTGATACGGCGGAGCATAGGAGTGGGGCTTAGGGCGTCACATCCTCCACCCCACTGTGGATGCCCAAATGCTATACATGGATTTTTCGCAATTTATGTACAGTCAATGTTAACCCAACATTCTTATGTACAGTCAATGTTAACCCAACATTCGTCATGATTCATGCATATTAGTTCGAGAATATCATCTTATCATTATAAACTATACAAGAGGCAATTAATGCATATTATGCATATTAAACTTGCATGTACTGATGTACAGTACCCTAGTCCACAAACTTTGTGACTTCAATACCTCTAGTTAAAATTGAATATTATGGTGCCTCAGCTTTGCACAAACCTTACTGTCTTTTTATAAGCAATCAAAATACAGTTCTGATCTTCCATATAAAAGGAAAATGTAATTACTCAATAGCCAATACTTTTAAACGAAGTACTACATAGTTAATTTTCAACCTCTAATTAAAGAGAGGAGAAAATTGGAAAGCCTGGGAGGGTGTAACCAGCATCAACAATAAAAACATTGCCTGAAACATAACTAGAGGAGTCGTGAATTAGGTAACGAATAAGAGTTGTTAGCGCTGGATCTGATGTCCCAAATGTCTTTAATGGCACTGATTTCTCTGCAACATTTTTCAGCCAATTTTTCTGAAGTAGATCTTCTGTTATTTCAGATTTAAATACTCCTGGAGCGATTGAGTTCACCCTTATGTTATAATCTCCCAATTCTATGGCCATACTCTGTAAAAAATTAAATATACAATAATTAGTTACATCATTACAAATATGAGCCTATAGAGTGTGTTTTTTTTAGTGTACCTTGGTCATGGAGTCAAGGCCAGCTTTAGAAGCACCATAGGCAACACCACCGCGAAACGTCGATCGATTTAGGCCGGAAACCGATGAGATGTTGATGATTGAGCCACCGGCTGTGCTGCCGCCACGACGCATCCGTTCGCCGACGTACTTGGACACCAACCAAGACCCACTCAAGTTTGTTTTCACCACACTGTTCCATTCCTCCTCGGCGAGATCTATAGATGATCTCACTTGCCCTATATATAGTATAGGTTTGTCACATTCACTTCAAACATAAGTGAAACTATTTTTAATAGTACTATGACTTAATTGTATCTAACATTTTTCAAAAATTATTCAATTAACAAAAATAAAAGTATTAAATTATCGTACAGATAATATGTACGAGGCCTTATGTTCGAATCCACTGTCTTTAAATATACCGTAATATTCTAAGTAGTAAATTACAAAAAATTAGTTATGGTAATGTCTGTCACATAGATAAGGAGTACTATGTACGAGGGCATAGGTTCGAATTGCATAAGTAGTAGTAATTGATTTCTCTTTGTTGTTTGAAAAGAAATTTACCTCTAACACCAGCATTGTTAATTAAAGCATCAATTGTACCGAAGGCGGCCCAAGCTCTGTCGACGCTGGCTGCAATGGTGGGGCCATCAGAGGTGACATCGAGAGCCACCGCGATAGCGCGACAAGGGCCGCCCTCGTCCATTGCGTTGATTTGATCGCAAAGGGACTTGAGGCGGTCGGTTCTGCGGGCTGCGGCCACGACTCTGCAGCCAGCCTTGGCGAGGTCAAGGCAGAATTCGAGGCCGAGGCCGGAGGAAGCGCCGGTGACCATGACGGTTTTGCCGGTGAGGTGAGACCACGGCTCCAATTGCTGTGGGGTTTCACTCGCCATGTTCCCGTACGAGGATGAGATGTTGTGGTGGCTGTGGTTTTGAGTGGTGGTATTTATAGAGACACAATATGACTATGGTGTCGTGGTCACATTAATTTGTACTAGTAAATGAAATTTTAAATAGTAACTCATTAATTAATTTGGAATGTTCAAATTTCAATGCCTGCTTAATTAATTTGGCGTGTTCAATGAGGAGAATTAATATTGTTATAAACTTAAGGACTCGTTTGATAAAAAAGATGGAATATGAGAATATACGTGAAACAAGATAAGAAATAAGGGCTTCATGTCAAGATATGCAAAAATATGATTTTTTTCGTTGTTGTTTGATTGAAAAGAAATTATCTAAATTTGTATAGTATATTATATAACATGGCTTAACTTGACAAATTGGTGGGTTACATAAACATGGTTAAAGTTATAATTATGGTAAGGTTGGATAGGGCTCTTGTCTTATACTGGGCTTTGAGTTAAGCTTAACAATGATATTAAACAATTAGAAATGTCCATATATAATTCTTTATCTTGGTATTACTAATTTATCAAACACGCAATCATATATGGAGCTAGAAAGATGTAATGTTAACTAATAAAATATCGAAATTAAATGATAAATAATAATTATATTCCTAAATATGTTAAATAAATCCTAGTTGATAATTCTAAAATCAAACTAAAGCATGGGAATTTTCAATTAAAGCAAAAAAGTTGTGCGAAAAAAATAATGAAATTGAAGCTCCACTCTTATCATGTGTACTTAATACTCCCTCCGTCCCAATAAATATGAAACATTTTATTTCCGACACAAGATTTTATGCAAGTGTTGTTTTGTGAGTTAATGAAGAGAGAGTAAAGTAAGAGAAAGGGAAAAGTAGAGAGAGTGATGTTTCCATTTTAGGAAACGTTTCATTTTTAGTGGGACAACCCAAAAACAAAAACGTTGCATTTCTAATGGGACAGAGGGAGTATTAAATTGGAAATTTTAGTTAATCATTATATAACTCAAAACCTCCTATTAGTTAGAAGAGAAACATCATAGTACCAAATAAATTAATTTTGGATCTTTTTGATATCATATTGACGGTATACGAATTAATTTTGGTACGATGATGAGATATCTATTTTGTCCAAGAGTGTGAAGTGATAAGAGTTTTGTGATGGCCGTGAGTCTACAGGATTGAGTGGTAAGTAATACTCCAAATATTGTTGTGCACAGTAATTTGCAGCAATTTCGCGTGTTCAATTTGGAGAATTCATTTATGTCTATATTAAATGTAGGGAACGATGAATGTGAACTCTAAATCTATATGTTGTCAAGAGTTCGTATTATTTAATATGCTAAGGAATATGAGTAGAGTTTTATTTCATGAACAATATTGCTTAATAGGTTTCTCCCATATTTTATGTTTATATCAACGCACAAGAACATCTCCAAAGGAAAAAAGATAGATTGAGAATATATATTTCTCGTGTACTTATTCAAAAAGATAGAAACGATTGACATTGACTTTATACAAATTCATCTCCATTATATAAAATGACATAAATAAAACGATTTAATTCTGCACGATTGAGAAATTTTCTGGAAATAAAAAATACTAAGTAACAAATAAAAGGCCAACACACGCACACATTTACGTCTATATATTGAAATAGGACAGGAACAGAAAATAACTTTCAAGTAAAATTAAAACATACACATGGTTGTTATTATTATGCAAAAAGTTTGGAGTCACGTTTTTAGCGCGTTCAAGAGAAATTGTCGAAATCGTAAGCCACACGAAATATGGATTTATATTACAATCCAAGCCGCAGTTCGGTAATACTGATTTTTTTTTAGTCCAAAAATCTCAAACAATCGTATACTCTCTCCGTCCCAAAGAAGATGTCACACTTAGGAAATGGCACGGGATTTTAGGAGATGTTATTTTGTGTGTTAAGTGGTGAGTGAAAATATAATTTTATAATTAATGTGAGAAGGAATTTTTTTCAAAAGACGAAATGTGACATCTTTTGTGAGACGGAGGGAGTAATAATCTGATGAAGTGAAGAACCACAATATACCAACCATAACAAAAAGAAGAGCAATGAAACAACATTTGCAAAACATAAGACAAGCTGTCCCAAAAAGAAGAAGGAAGCAAAAGATCAAATCCAAAAAAATATAAAACATAACCAACTGAAAAAACCACGCAGCTAGCCACCAGGATCATCACCCCAGAGCCATGGAGCCGAGGCAAACACCAAGCAAGGAGCGACAGAAGAGACAAGCACCCCCACCAAGGTGATCATCTTCCGTGAGGTCTCATTGCCCTTCTCCATATTATGATAACATCAAAATTTTTCATTAATCAAAACCATTAAGCTCGTCCACTCACAAGTTAATTAATACTAACACTTTCATTAATATATAAACGTTGTATATTAATTATTTACTTTGTTCTACTAGAAATTATGATAAACAAATGAATTATAAATATATAATAAATAAAATTTACTAATATTAATATATTTACATATTTATATAGTTGAAGAAATTAAATAAATTAAATATAAATAATAGTAGATAAACAAATTAAAGAATATATTTTGTATATTCAGATGAAAGCTTTATTAAGATTTAGAATATTTATTATGTATCTATGCATTTGTTGAGAATAAATAAAAATAAAATCACAAGGGAAATAAGTGAAATTTTCAACCAATGGTGAAATAAGTGAAATTCCAAGCTGAATTTCAAAAACACATCACCGAAAAGGATTCAAACTCTATATCTCAAAGATAAAAGATTTATATGGAATCCACCTAGGGGTGGGTCGATACGATATATCGTATCGAAAACGTTGTATCGTATCGAAAATATCGATATAAAAGAATTTCATATCGTTATCGTATCGAAAGTTTTGATATATCGAATTTCAATATATCGAACTTTCGATATAAAAAAATTTCATATCGTTATTGTATCGATATTTCGATATATCGTACCGAAATTCGATATATCGTTAAATATCGATATATATCGAAAATATCGATATATCGAAAATTTTCGATATGTATTGTATTTTCGATATAAAACGATATATCGCGATATAAGGAAATTCATATCGTTATCGTATCGAAAACTTACGATACGATATCGTATCGTATCGAAAAACTAGTGTTACCACCTGTGCTATGCACAAGATAAAAAAAATTTAAATAATGAAGATATATTATCTTAAAATAAAGAATATAGAGTAAATAAATATAAAAATATATTTATAGCTAAGAACTAATTATAATAAATATTTGTAATATTATAAATAATTAAAATATTATAAACAACAACAAAAAGACATTTGTACTTCTCTCAACCTACTCTCAATAAAATATTTCATATTGTGGCATATGATTGTATACTATTTTAATATATGATATGAGTGTAGTAGTATAAAAGAAATAACAAAAGAGAAGATGTGTGGATGAAATAGAATAAGACATACAAATAAAGAAAAATGTAATCCTATTTGAAAAGGTTTTGAGATAGAAAAAAAAAATTGTTACTTTATCTTATTTTCATTCTATTCTACTCACTCCAAAATTATTTTTATTTTTCATCCTATTCACGCGATATTGCCATATAAGCCTCTTATCAAACTGCAAATACACATAATTTTTAGTTAATAATCCAATAATTTGAGAAGTCTAAAAGCTCAAATGAATTCTAACTATATACTATTAATTTAATTACTTAGTAAAAAAATTGAAATTTTAATTTCCCTCTTGATTGAGTTGAAGTAACACCGAATGTACGATCTAATATAGTAGCAGTTGTTTTATAATTTAAATTGAAAATACTGAATGATTGGGATGATAGGAGAGTTAATAAGTTTTTCTTTTAATAAGTTTAAGATATGTTCTTTATGAAAACTTTGTAAATATTCTCTTTTCAATATCATATGTACCATTAACCACATCATTACAAAAACTTGAATATTTATGCTATAGCTTGAATTAAATAGCTTGAATATTTATAAATTAAATAGCTTGAATATTAAATATAAAAAAATTTATATATAAATCTAAAAATAATTGCAATATACTGTCAATAGAAATAAAGAAATATTAAATAACTTAATATTTAAATTTCATTAATTTAATAAAATAACTTCTAAAATAAATATAATAAATTACTATATATTCTATATTTCAATATTTTAAAAAATCTAAAAAATTATATGAGTAAAAGTCTTAAATATAAACTATATAGCTTAAATATAAGAGCATCTGCAGCGGTGCTCAACGCACCGCTCGTCCGTCCGTGCCGCTGAGCACCAAGCCGTCCGTCCGTCGATGGAGCTTGTCCGTCCGTGCCAGCGGCACGGCGCTGCTCTTAGCTAAGAGCACGTCCGTGCCGCTGAGCACAATTACGTGGCAGCTGCTGATTGGCCAACGGCATAGCCGTTGGCAATTTCATTTTTTTTTTTTTTTAAAAAATTCGAAATTTATTTTAAAAAATGTTTTTAAATAAAAAAAATATTTTCCCACTTCCCAAAAAAAATATATCCGTTTTCTACCCACTTATAATTAATTTTTCAATTTTTTTCCCAAAATTCACATTTTCATCTATAAATACCCCCACTCCAACACAAAAAAAATCACATTCTCATCTATTATCTATACTATCATCATCTACATTCTCTCATCTTTTTTCCTCCTACTCTATCATCTAAATTCCCACCACACTACACAATGTCCGGCTCCGGCGATCACCCCTCCGGCAATCGCGGTTGGAACCACGATTGGTTCGACTCCGAGGCCGGATATAGTCCGGAAACCCAATTTACGGCCCCTCCTCAAACCCAAGGTTCGCAAGCTCCGGGTGGCTACCGTCCTTACCCGGTGCACGACCTAAACGCCCCCGGGTTCGGGTGGGCACCCGAACCCGGATCGGGAGGGAGCAACAGCTCTACTCCTACTCCTACTTCTGTTCCTACTCCTCCTGTTCGTGGCACCCGCACCCCGTACACTCCGGGTGAGATGATGGCGATGTTCAAAGCCTACTTGGCAGTCTCCGAAGATCCGGACGTCGGCACGAACCAAACCGGGGAAACTTATTGGTGGCGCATCACTCGCCTCTACAATGAAACCCGGCCGGAGGGAACCATATATCGCAATGATAGTATGGTTCGCAATTGCATCTACAGATGCAACGAGGCAATCGGGAAGTTCCAGGGGATTTACCTCCAGGAAGAGCGGTCGGCGGGGAGCGGCACGAACGAGCTCGACATCATCACTGCCGCCTTGGCGGCATACCAACGGGAGGAGTACAAACCGTTCAAGTACCTCGATTGTTGGCAGGAGGGGCGCCAACATCCGAAGTATAGGGGCGGCATAGCAGCATCCTCCCCCAGCTCCTCCAGCAAACGGTCGAGGTCGGTAGCTCTATCCTCCTCCGATGATGTGGCTACCCAGCTTGCCGGAACTAACTTGGGTAGCCCCGACGCTGGCCCGAGCGGTTCCCGCCGGCCGGTCGGAAGGAAGAAGGCGACGACCACCCGCCGCCGCGCCCCGACTCCATCCGCCGCCGCCCCCGCCGCCGCCGCCCCCCCGCTCCCTTTGTGCCTCCTCCACCCCCGACCAACTCGTTGTGGGCCATATTGAGTCAACTTCATATGACCGATACGTCTCACATGACTCCGGAACAACTTGCAACACACGAGCAATTGATCCGGGGTCTCAAGAGGCAATTGGGGTTAGAAGAATAGTCTTCCACGTTTGTAATTTTTAATTTGTAGGATTTTAATTATGTATTTTTTATTTTAATTATGTATTTTTATTTTTAGTATTTTAATTATGTAATTTGTATTTTTTAGGATTTTAATTATGTAATTTTTATTTTATAATGTATTTTTATAATGTAGAAATGTTTTTAATAATTGGAGTATTTAAATTGAATAATAGAATGGTGGGACCCTTGAGCTTGTCCTTAGCTAAGAGCACGGATGTGGGTGTTGTGCTCTTAGCTAAGGACAAGGAATAAAAGTGGGTCCGGGCCCACCTCCGTGCCTAGGTCTGGGGTTGAGGAAAACAAATTAAACGTGACTTGGGAATCTTAAAACTCCTAAGCTAATAGCTAGACCTAGGCGAAATAATAAGAAAACGTTGCGAGAGAAAATTAACTGCTTGATCACTAGATCTAAGAGAACTACTCTACTTACCTAGACCTTAGGAAACAAACTGACCGTGGGGACCATGACTGAAAAAGCAGAGTACGGGCGAAAAGCTGGCAGAATAACTAACTCTGGTACTAACTAACAGTGACATCATCTTCTACAACCAAATTGCGTAAAAACTCATAAGAAAATCAACATGAACGAAATCAAAATAGAGCAAACTAGATCTAAGTCAAATTTATGCATAATCAACGAAGAACTGAACAGATCTGCAGACGCTAGACGAAGTAAAACAGTAAAACAAGAAGAAAACTCAAATCCGTCTAACAACTTTCTTTTCTCACTTCGGATTCAACCTTAGACGCCAAATCCACTCCTGATCCAAGCGCGTCCGACACAAACTCCAACCATCAAATAAATAATTCACTCACTTCCGATTTAAACAACAACCTCCAAACACTCAATAAACCACAGATCTATCACCGACTTCTCATATCAAACATCACAACATCAAAATAAAACAGAGATCGACATAATACTTGTTAACATAAACTTCCCAAATAGCGAGGATTCCATTTAAATCAACTCAAAATATCACAACCAAACACAAATCAACAAAGCTTCTAAAAGATAACGAGTAATCATCCACTAGCAAATGCTCGACTCCCAAAAAGTGAAGTTCGGCTACAAAAAGAGTAAAACAATTGAAATTAAGGAGAGATTAGTATCTTCGTCCACACTCGGACGGTGTTGCAATACTTGCAAAACTTCTAAAGAAAAGTAACCTTTCGTACCCGACTACCCCAGATCTCCCATTCCCAAGTGTGTGTAATGTGTGTGAGCTAAGAAGAGAGTGAAAAAAAGTGATATGATGTGCGGTGCATGCTCTTCTATATATAGGCGTTATAGTGGACCCAGCGAGATATAGATAGACTTTGATGCCCTCAGCCTATTGACTTCTGTCTGTCACGCCCTTCTTTTCTTTTAAATCTGCTCACTTTATTTCATTCCTTCGCTAGACCATCTCCTTCAGCGTTTCCTCGATCTAGCGATTTTTCTTCACACACACTGGCTTAGGAAACGTGTTAGCCCCAGCAAATTATAACGTTTTTCACCACATAACCGATGCATGAAATTAGTCTTATCAGTTACCTATGCTGTCATTTCTCAAATCATTGGATCTCTCTCTAACTGCAATAACATTAGTGGAAGTAAAACTTTCCACTACCCTTATCGTTCAAAACTATTGTAGCTAGGAATTATTAATTACTATTAACCATTACTTTTGTATGTGCTCAAATCAGCTACCTTTTAATTTTTATGTAATTAACCTTCTTTGTCGTTCCATAAAAATTTTGCATATGATATGGATTACGATGTATAAAGATACAAACAAATACACACACGTCCAAAAATTAATATTATACTATCATTGTTTAAAATTATTTTTATGGGATTCAATAATTTATAAAATCAAAAAGGTCATTCTAACAACGTCATGAGTCAATAGAGCGCGAAATTGAATAAAATTAAGTTAAATAAAAAATAAACAGTATATTTTAAAAAACAAAGATCCAAATATATTAGTACTCATTTAAGTACTCTCTCCGTCCCAATAAATATGAAACATTTGGTTTCTGGCACAGGATTTTATGCAAGTGTTGTTTTGTGAGTTAATGAAGAGAGAGAAAAAAGTAGAGAAAGTGATGTTTCCATTTTAGGAAACGTTTCATTTTTAGTGGGACAACCTAAAAAGGAAAACGTTGCATTTCTAATGAGACAGAGAAGGGAGTATATAATAACAAAATTATATATACATTATTATAAACCGACTACTCAATCAATCTCCAAAATGGATCAAACATCCAAGCAATTCTGGCGGCCATGGCTTGCTTCTTCATTGTCAGCTGTCACCATAATCCTCCGCTCGATCATCATCGACTGCTATAGCGAATCCAAGCTGCACGCCGCCGAAGCCCAACACGAGACCTCCATCTGCGACAGCTTCGACCCGAGTCTTCCCCATGTCTCGATTTAGGAGCTCATCACCGGCGACGACTACGAAGCTCAAGAGAAATGAAATTCTTATCAACTATCCGAAAAACGTTTAATAAAAATTCAGCGAGAGTATCAAGTGTTCCATTACAGATCTCCAAGGAAGGTCTTCTTGATAAAGAAGAATGAGTAAAAACTCATTCATGAATGTTGTTCTTCAAACTTGTCATAGACAATACCAAACAACTCTTACCCGTGGTGTGGAAGTATAGAAGATGGTGGTCTTTGCATCAGCTTGAAAGAGAAGTATCATCTCTCTCTCTCTATCTATCTCACTCTCTTCTTCCATTCCCACTCCACACAAAAATCCCCTCAATTGAGAGAAATGTGTACTATGAATTTGATGATGACATTTTTTTATATGTGAAACTTGGAGTATTTCGTCACTGCAAACAAATTCTGATTTTGTAAACTGCATCTCACCAACAATTTATAGACAAAAGTTTACGCATTTGAGCTTTTTTAATTAAAATTAAAATTAAAATTTAAATATTAGTACTACTACACACTTTACAGAACTTTTGATATGTTTAGCTGAATTGGCACGCCAGCTCCCATGACAACTGATACAGATAGCAGCCTTTTGCAGGCTTATTTTTCTGATAAAGATTACTTTTGAACGCTACACACTATCTCCTCGATAATACTGATAATACATATGCTTTCATATATACACAAACTGCAGTATATCACTCATTTTCCCGCCAAAAATTGTGACACGTGTCGTTCCAAAAAACTGCTGCATTATATATGTATGGATTTCACTATATGTACAAAATATATACTACTCCCTCCGTTCCATAAAAATTGAGTCGTATTTCTTTTTAGTCCGTCCCATAAAAATTGAGTCGTATTTCTTTTTAGTCCGTCCCAATAAAGTTGAGCCATTTCCTTTTTTAATTAAAGACAAAACATCTAATCACTTTTATTTTATTCCATCATTTACTTTACTCTCTCTTATTTTTCCTACTTTTTTCATCTCTTCTATTTATTTAATATAAATTCTTAATCTCCGTACCCAAAAGTTTTGTCTCAACTTTTATGGGACGGAGGGAGTACTACTAATCATTGAAATTGGTGGAGACTGTGGGCCCCTTTGGACTAACGGGGCTTTGCTCTTGTTTCGTGAGTACTTAGTAAGCGTGTAGTTTGTGTATAATATGTGTATGCGCACTATGTATTATGCGTGTGCAATTCATTTGAGCTCAATTTCATCAATCACTTCATTTTTACCAAACAAAACAAATGATTACTTCAAATTCAATTCCATGATATTATCGACCTTATAGGTTTTCTACATGTTTATAATATTATGGGCTTTATAATTCTCTTGTCGTATAGTATACATTAAGTTTTATGATGTAATTTTTCTTATAAGTTTTGCTTAGTAAGTACTATTTGAATGCAATATGATAAAATTATACTAATCCTCACCTCTATGCATAATCAAATTATCGGGATAGAATCTCTTAATCGTGTAAATTATAGAAGTAGTATGGAACTTTAATAGCCCTAAGGTCGCGTAAAACTGGATCATAGCCCAAAATTTTAACCCATCTTTATTGGGCCTCAAAAATGTAAAAGGCTATTTGTTTTATTTGAGAATCTAAATATATGTTGCTTTAAATTTAACTTTTTTCGTTTTTTAGCAAAAAACTGAAAAATACTGATGTCAAATTTATTAATACTCACCTTCACAAATTGACGACCATTCCCCAAATATGGCAAGGACCTCTTCCAGAATGTGAAAAGGAATCCAAATCTCCAAAATCAAATTTGTATGATGAAATTTGGAGAAAATCCTAAAATTGAGTAAAATCTATGAGTGAAATCACAAACTCTTTCCCTAGACCACATCGTTTTGAATAATGAACATTTTGTTCACCGTCGGTAATTTCAATCGCCACATAATCATCGATTTGATCCAAAAATTGGCAGTATGATGATTGAGAAAAATAGAAAATTTGATACTAGTATTTTATTTTTATCCTTGTTGAGTAGAGTAGAACATAATTCCACGTGGTTCGGTAATTTAAATGATGATTAATTAAGAGAATATTAGTCGATGTGATGGTCTTATACGCTGGTCATATTCTAATGTGAATAAAAAGGAAATGATTTTCAATGATTAAAATCGAAAATTGCGGTCACTTTTGCCCATTTGTCAGAACTAAATGAAGACCAGCAATGGTGGGTCACCAAATATATTACAATGATGCTTCAATAAAAGTAAAAGTGTTTAATCTCTAAGAGACTAATAATTGCTGTTTTATTCCATAATCCTACTTGATTTTACTCTTTGTATCAGCAAGTAAATATTTCCGTCTTTTCCATTTATCTTTTTACGCGTTAGCTTTAGGAATAACTATTTCAATATATGAAGAAAAAGTTTGATTTTTATTCCGCAATTATTTACAAATATAAAAATAAAGTAAATATACTTTATTCTGAAGAAAAAAAATATGAAAACAGAATAAAATTAATACAAATCTGCAAAATTCAGAGCCTAACGTCTTTAACTCTTTTTATGATGAATTCTGAAAAGATGGTGCCATATTTATAGAATCCAAAGATTTATTCATTCCTTCACCTATCTAAGGTAATGAAGTCGTGACTCGTGTGCAAGTGTCCTCTCCCTGCATAATCTGAGATTTTTCAATCAGTCGACACTGTTATTGTGTGCCTCAATTCAAAAAAATAAAATTCTGAGATTTGAAATTGAAATTGAACTTAATTCAGTTCATAAATTATACGGAGTAGTATTAATGTTGCCTTTTCCCCAACCTAATCAAATCACTACATTCATATTCTCAATCAACAAAAAATAATTAGTACTACTACTAACATTCATGATTGAGAAATGCGTCGTGATTGGCGTTTCCTATCGTCATTGGATTCTTATAATTTTTCTTCAAAGCTGTTATAAATAACACTAAAATTATATAATGTATATTTATTATTTGGCTGAATAACAAACAAAACAACACAATTCCACTGTCTCCCATGTTCATGTGAAGATGGTCTAATTCTTTAATTCTCAACAACTACTCATTCCGTGTGTATATCAGTATATGTACGCCTTGGTCTAATTCTCTAATTCACATTCATCAATTATTATGTATATTTTAATAATTAATATCCATAGGAATTAATAACAGCAAATTATAAAAAAATGTTCCTTCATGGTTTAGTAACTTAGAATAAAACAGAACCAATATATTCTAATAATTTTAATGGAGTTATGGAAGATGAAATCAAATACTCCTAATTACAAGTGTTAGAATTAATATATTCTAGTAATTACATAAATATATAAAATAAGTTAATAGTATATTTTTCTAAATGTGTATTACCATATTTCACATTAAAATAGATAAGCTGTTTATATTCATTAAACAATACATGCACTTTTTATACATAAAAGATGGAGTAGAACATATATATAGTTGACACATAAAAACTTAGATGAGGGAATATATATCTAGAACTCTTTTAAAAATTTGTTCGTCTTTGAAAACCAACTTTATTCCTCGAAATAAAGATATGGAGGAGAGAAGGGTATCAAAGAATAAGAATTAATTCTCTCTTTTTTCGCCTTTGATAAAAGCTCCACTATGCCCACAAAAGGGTGGCAAATTCTTGTACAATTATTTTATCAGACCAAAAGAGGCCTGTACATTTTATCATTCTCATGATTATTGGATCCTGTTTTTTTATTTCAAGAATTTTGTCAATACATAGTGGTGAAGACACAATTGAGATTTAATTAAGCAATTTCATATATTTAATTGCATAGGGACTTTCAAAAAAGGGAAATTGAAAAACCAATAGGACCAAGCACTGTGCTTTTCTTAATTCTTCAGTTGCTTCGAAAGCAGAAAATTTGCGATTAATAAAATGCGATTAGTTGTTTAGTGTCTTAATCAGGTTTTTCTTAAGAGAAAAGGGATTACTAAATGTGTGTGAAATAATCATAATCACTATCTATTTTAAAGCCCTTTATATTAGTAAGTATGCAAACTGATTAACAATTTGTCACCAGCTCCAATTTCTTTTTCGTGTAAGCAACCGATCGATCTGAAAATTATTATAATATGATAATTACCGAATTGGATTTGAATATATATATTTTAACAGGAAAATAATTATGATATTTAATAAAACAAAAAAACTTAGAGAATCCTAGCTACTATAGTAAATTTGGCCATTAAAAGTAATATGGAAAGAAAGGTGTTAGAAGAATCCAGAAAAATCAAATAAAGATAATGGGAATAAATTCTCTCCCTATGATCAAATTTGGGATGAGGCATGTCACATGTGAGCATTTGTCAATTTTCAATGAATGTGGGTGGATTTATTATTTTTCACTTTTTCTGGAGATAAACTTATACACATATATTACGAAGTACATGCATGTGATCTATTCTACGAAAAATACTAAAACTACAACTACCAGTTTAATTACATGTAAATTAAATGCCCCTTTAAATTCTATAGTTGCCTTTCCGTTTGCAATCCGTTACTTATTTTGCCATCTTCCAATTAAGTTTCTAATCTTGAAAAATTACTCTGTTTCAAATCTTCCAAATGTTCCATGGAAGAACATGAATTCAAATCTTCTTATCAATCCAATCAACATTTTTAAAATGAACCATTAATCAAGTGGAATGATATATAATCAAATATGAGTCCACTTATAATAAGACGATGAAAATACTAATATATTTGAACTTTTAATTTTCAAATGACCTTGTATTCAAATTAAGAAATTGGGATCGGATATAATATGTATACAAAGGTTTTCAGTGACTTAAAATTGCATAAATCTAAATTGACCCAAAATTATTCAAAATTAATATTGTTAAAAAAACAAGGCTAAGAGATATAATCCAAGATTAATAATATATTGATATACAACATTTTATATGAAAAGGTAAAAAGACTTGCTATCCTGGTGTAATCATTTTGAAGTAGTGATTTCGTAGAAATAAGGTAACCCCAAAATAGATAAGTTAAATTGATAATGACAATGGGTACACACTTTCACACACACACTCGCATGTATTATGGATCAATTTGTTTTTTCTGTTCGTATTTTCCTTTTCTTCAAATATCATCTATAAATAATTTTGTCGTAAAGTACAAAGTAAAATAAAATAATCTACTCCATGCGAGATGACAATGCTTAAAAAACACACCACACACTCGTGATTATGATTATCTTGAGATTAGTTACATAAATCTTAATTAAGTACTCAACAAAATTCGAAGTTACACATGTAACTTTAGTTAATTTTGTAAATAAATAATCCAATCAAATATGTGCAGGCTATTGAAGCACATTAATTTTATGAAATTTATGGCTTGGTTAGTTGTTAGAGGCAACAAACTTAGTCGTCATCATATTAATAGCGTTTTAATGACATTTATGGAAAATAGGCCACCAACACTTTATCTAAACAAACTGCTAATTGTGACTATGTAATTATTCAACTTAAATCTAATTTAGTCGTTTCGTTTGTACCTTGTGATCGTGCCTTAAATATGTATTAACCCATGTTTCAAATTTTAATATAGGGCTTCGTTCGCACGGTGCAGCCACCCTAATTAACGTTTAATTAAATTATAATTATAATCAAATTATTTATTAAATATTTACATTTTAGTCATGGATAGAATTGAATTATGGTTCAACAATTAAACATTACTCATGAAATAAGCCCATCTCTAACCGTATTGCAAAACCTAAAATGCAGTAGAATAATACTTTCAATGGTACTGCAAAACCAATCCCATTATAGATTTTTTAAGAAAAAATACATATCTTTAAGTTTGCACTAAATGTATACCAAAAACACTTTTTAAAGTTTGAGTTATTGCATTCAAGTCTAAATCAATTCATATTTATCAAAATAGAAGAAGAGAAGGGGAGAGAAATTAAAATATAGAGATGGGAAAACTTACGTAAGCAGACGGCGTGGAGTGGAGAAGAAGAACATGTGAAAAATTAACCTAATTTAATTTTATTAATATTTGATTAGTAATTTAATATAGTGGGCTGACCCATATTAGTATTATAGGAGTATTATTTAACACAATTGGAACTAAACAAAGAGAGCCGTTATTTTATTCCAAAATACAAAATCCAATTTTATTAGATAAACTAATAGGTACATATAAATCTACGGAAACAATTATTTTATTAGATTGATTAATAACTATACATACATTAATACAGAATCTAATTTTATTAGATAGATAACAACTATATGTACATTAATATTATTCAATCTAAATATGCTACTTAAATATATCAAAAAATAGTTAAATATTAATAATTAAAGATAACAATATTTAGTCTCTTAACCGCAACGCTCTCATCTCTTCAACTATTCATGGGCCCCACTGTACTTTTCAGCTCATCTCTTAACTAAGAGACAACACCTGCATCCCTCCATCTCTTAACCATCTCTTAACTATTCATTCAATTTCATTTTTTATTTTTAATTCCAACAAATTCAATTAATAAAAAACACACTTCATTATAAATAAAATAAAATTACAATTTAAATACCTAAAAAAATAAAAAAGACATAATTAAAAAACTAGAAATTACAAATTGCACACTTAAACTCAAATAAAAAAAATGGAGGCAAAGAAGCAGAAGAAGGAGTTCTCTAGTGACGATCATCTAATGGTTGCCAAATTTTGCCCAAATGTGCTCCATTAGATCCTCCTGGAGTTGGGCGTGGGCGGTAGAATCACGTGTCCTTGCCCGAATAGACAACCGCTCTTGCAAAGACGGATGCACTCCCGTTCGAGGCGGACTACTTGCGGTTGAGCTTCCCGGGGTTTCAGGGTCGAACCAATTTCCCGCCTCAGGTCCTTCGTCGGCGACAATCATGTTGTGCAAGATTATGCACGTATACATGATGTCGACCATATTCTCCATAAACCACTGTCGAGCCGGGGCTTTGATAATGTTCCATCGAGCTTGGAGAACCCCGAACGCTCTCTCCACATCCTTGCGAGCAGACTCTTGCTTCTGCGCAAAAAGAGACTGCTTTTCGTCCGCAGGCCTGTTGAACGTCTTCACGAAGGTTGGCCACTTCGGATAGATGTCGTCGGCAAGATAGTACCCCATTTTATACTGGCGATTGTTAGCGATGAAGTTGATGGCCGACGCTTTACCATTCAGAACTTCAGCGAAGAGGTCGGAGTTGTTGAGCACGTTGACGTCGTTGTTCGAGCCGGGGACCCCGAAATACGCATGCCAAATCCATAGCCGGTAGTCGGCGACGGCCTCGAGTATAACGGTGGGGTGGGTGCCTTTGTGGCCGCTCGTGTATGACCCCCTCAACGCCACAGGGCAATTCTTCCATTGCCAATGCATGCAATCGACACTCCCGAGCATCCCGGGGAATCCGTGCACTTGTTCGTGAAGACGGAGCAGAAACTGACAATCTGCGGTGGTTGGCTTCTTCAGAAATTCGGCGGTGAAGGCTGCCCGGACGCCTTTGCAGAAGTTCAACAAACAAAGTCTCCCAGTGGATTCTCCGACGTGCAGGTATTCGTCGAACGCATCCGCCGTTTGTCCAGTAGCAAGCTGACGGATCGCCGCAGTACATTTCTGGAGCGTCGTGTGGCTAGGACGGCCAACAGCGTCGAACCCTTCTCTGAAGAACTCTTCCCGTGCCGCCAATGTACTCGCGATATGCAAAAATAGCGCGCGTGACATACGGAAACGGCGACGGAAGTAGATATCTCCCCACACCGGGTTCGGACTGAAGTAATCACGTTCCAACCTTGCGGCGGCTTCCTCCCGGTTATGATGGATGTATGTCCGGCGTCGCCTAGGAGGCGCGGCGGCTTCCTCCTCCCTACGTCGATCTTCTTCTAACGATTATTCCATTATTCGACGCATTTGCTCAAATGGATCCATAATTGATTAAATTTGGGAGAAGAAAAAAATAAAGGAATGATTTTATAGAAGTGATTAGAGAGGAAAGAAAGAGAGATGAGAAAATAGATGTGTGTTTGTGTGTAAAATGGAGAATAGAGAAGAGTATATATAGAATATAAAAGAAAAATTAAAATTAAAAATATGACCGTTGAACGGTCATATTACCATTTTTTTAAATTTTTTTTTTTTTGAAAAATCTGATTTAAAAAAAATTGAATTATGACGTCATAAATCCGACGCCACGCCAGCCGCCCGCGCGCGCCATGTGGCGCCGGGCGCGTGTCTCGCCAGCTCGAGGCCTGCCTCGCCGGGACGCGTCGGGCGTCGAGACATCTCGTCTCGTCGAGACGAGACGGGAGCCGCAACGTTGTCTCGTCTCGTCGAGACGAGACCGAGACCGCATCGCGCAGCGTTGCGGATGCTCTTACACTAAAATGGGTTTGGGTTTAGTGTAATGGTTGGAGATGCTCTAATTCACGAGACAAATATTTACTAAGAATATTTTCAACCATACATCAAATCTAATGTTTTATGTAGAAAAATTCTCCGATCATACTACAAATCCAAATCTTTTTTTGCGTTTTTCTACGAAACAACACCAAATATGGATGTGTATTGTAGTTACCATAAAAATTTTGTGACATATATACTCAAAATTAGTGTAAGATTTGAATTTGGTGTAAATAGTTGGAGTAAAATTACGGTTTGATGTGATATATACTTAAAAATGAGTTTTAAGTTTGACGTAAATGAATGTAGATGACACCTGTATATACCTATTGGATGATAATGCTTGAGAGATACAGCGCTTGTGTTATTTCGATATCCTAATATAATGTAGGAGTAATTGTTAATGATTACTGTACTAAATTAATTACAACTATAACGGTAGTTAATCATAGGTCACCAACTTAAATAAAAAAATAAATCTTGATAATAATGGAAGGAATTAACAGTAGGATGAGAGAAGCAATGATATTGCATGTCTTAATAATTCGTGAATAATTATTGGTGCAGTCAAGCTGTTTATTTTAGTCACATTTAATTGTTTATGCTTAGTTTTTTCATTATAAAATCAATAAAAATTTTGATCTTCATGTGCACGGTCAATTAATTCCAATTGAAAATTCTGTCATTTTAGTATTGCCAAATTCTCTCGGCTAGTGAAGAATGATTGTGTTATTTTGCATTTGTTTATTTGTGTTTGGTGCACGAATTGGGCATTTTCAATTTAGACATTGTAAAGTCCATAAATTTTTCCCATATTATTGTTGACAATACGTCGGCTTTATTTTAAATTTTTTAGTATTATAACAAAAAAACAACTAAAACGATCGTTTGATTTTAGTATTAGAACTATTGGAACATTTTTGAGTTGTATATAATATATAGTTTGTCATATGTCACAAACATTAATTTGGAGAAAGCTGCAAATTAACAAACTTTGTATTACATAAAAAGATGCAAATTAACAAACTTTGTATTACATCAAAAGAAAAAGAGTAGGTTAAGATATGTGCCTTTTAAAATGTTACTCCCTTAATTTCACAATAAGAGTCACATTTTGTCATTTCGATTCATTCTACAATAAGCGTCAGATTTCATATTTACAAGAAGTGATAAATAGGTCTCACATTCTACTAACTCATTTCACTTACATTATATTATAAAACCAATGTAAAAAAAGTAGACCTTATATTCCACTAACTTTTCCAATTAATTATTCTTTACATTTCTTAAAGCTCGTGCTTACACCAAATGTGACTCCTATCGTGGGACGGAGGTAATATATTATGTTCCTAATACAAGTATATATTATTCATGAGTATCATTTTTGTTTAATCGTATTAGTATCATTTTTCTATTCATGAGTATCATTTTTGTTTAATCATGTTAGTAGCATTATTTTTTTCTGTTTCATGCTTGTTGGATCCAAAATAGTTCGAATGCTCGAAAAAGTTTCGGAACAAATAGAAATGAAGACCAAGTGGACTACGAGCCCCTCCATGACGATGGACTAAGACCAGCTTCAATTTTTCTAGCTGTGTGTGGGACGGAAGGAAAAGGACGACATTTAAACGAGGGAGAGTGAGTTTTACAAAGCTCCATCGTTTTAGGGTTAAGCAAGGTCAAAATTGGAATTTTAAGATTAAAGAATGGGTACTTTTTCATGTTATATGAGCTAACATCACAAAATAAGATACTATCATACGCTATAAACCAAACAGGGGTGAACATACCTTTCTCTCTATTATACATACTATAAAAAGTTGGAAATTTAGCACTAATGACAGGAGTATGATTTGCTGGTTTTCAAGAATATGTACCTAATTAAGATGTTTGAAAATTGAATGCGTTGATCAAATACCAAAAAGCCAGTCAAAGATCTATCTACAAGAGATTAATTATAAAAGGATAATTTTACTTAGTTGTATTCGGATGTTTATACTCTATCTCTCTCGATGAAGACAGGCTGGAATGATCCAAACCCTAACCCCACCACATTATCACTCTCTTGCAATTAATAAGAGGCCCTCTAAAAAATGATGTATCCTTCACATACCACCCAACAAAAATCGCAGAAAAAAAAGTGAAATTCTTGGCATAATATCAGTGGGAAAACGAATTAAATAGGAAAAGGTGAAAAGAAAAGAAGAAAAGAAGAAAAATTGAAAAACCAGTTGGAAGAGAGAGAGGGTTTGTGCTCTTTTCTTGTTGCCTGAGGCAGGCATCTTTTCTTCTCGCTTTAGTGCTCTTTTTCTGACTCCCATTTCCTCACCCTTCTTCTTTCTGCTATTCTATTTATGTTTTAATCCATTTTTTATTCCAAGTTTCAATCTTTTTCTCTGCTTTCAGCTGATTTCCTAGCTTCTATTTCTACCCATTTCCTCCTGCTGATCACATTTCATTTTTTTTTTGCTTTAGCTTAAAATCTTTTCCGGCATTGATCACTGCAAAATACTCATCCCCTTTCGTCATCTGACAAGATTTAATTTTTTATATTTATTTCCCCCCAATTTCTGGGCCTTTGGTTTTTTGTCCCTTGTTGGATTTGCCGTGGGATTCCATTTCCACTGGCAAATTCTGCGGTAAATTCTATCTGGGGTTGTCTTGATCAAGCTTTAAACTAAGCCTTTGTGGATTAGCCCTTGGGACTTCCTCCAAACTGTTCTCTTGAATCTTCGTTGTTCTTGATTCCATGGGACTTTGTCATGGGAAACCCATTGAATCCCCAGAAAATCTCTCTGGAAATTCGATAATCCAAGGTGAGAACAATGAGCACGCACTCAATTCAACTGGGAAAACCCCCAAATTCCCATTTTATAGCCCTAGCCCTCTGCCTAGTTTATTCAAGAACTCCCCTGCTAATTCCAGCAGTGTTACTTCGACCCCTCTCCGATTTTTCAAGCGGCCGTTTCCGCCGCCGTCGCCGGCGAAGCACATCAAGGCGTTGCTAGCGAGGAGGCACGGCTCTGTGAAGCCCAATGAGGCCACCATACCTGAAGGGAGTGAGTGTGAGATTGTTGGGTTGGATAAGAATTTTGGGTACTCGAAGAGTTTCTATAGTCATTTTGAGATGGAGGAGGAGGTTGGTAGGGGCCACTTTGGTTTCGCTTGCGCTGCTAGAGGGAAGAAGGGGGGTTTGAGAGGGCAGGATGTGGCCGTTAAGATTATCCCGAAGTTGAAGGTTGTTATTGTTGCTGTATATATATGTGTTTTATATATGTGTTTTAGTTGTGGGGTGATTGTTGTGAATTTGTCTCTGTTGTGGTTTTTGATAGTTTTAGTGGTGTTTCATAAATGGCAATTTGATGTTTGGAAGTGTTGTTGCTTTTACTGGATAATGAATGTGTTGTTGCTCTTGTTTTCTGCAATTTTGTCTATGTGTTGTGCATTGTTTATGTTTTTCTTGCATCTTCTCTGTATGTGAGTTGTGGAGCTTATGTAGACTGCACGATGTAGTTGAATGGGTTGATGATCTCACAGTGTTTGCTGTTTCTGGGATCAATGCTCGATAGGATATGATGGACCGTGTTGTGTAATGCATGATTTGTAGTGATTTGATTAATGACTTCTATTTTACCTGCTAAAATTACGATGTTTATCATCTTATTTCATGGACCCTTGTTTGTTGGCTCTCTCAACTACTCATCAGTGCATTCGTGTCATGAAGTAGTGTAACGTGCTCATGGGATTTCAGGATATGCATGGTTTTGCTTTTGATTGTTTTTTTTGTGCTTTAAAGGCGTGCGATTTGATATATGGAACATGGCTATACAAAAAAGGGGGAAACTAAATGACTTATTATGTGCAGATGACTACAGCAATTGCTATCGAAGATGTTAGACGAGAAGTAAAGATACTACGTGCCTTGACGGGGCACAAGAACTTAGTGCAGTTCTATGAGGCCTACGAGGATGAAGACAGTGTCTATATAGTGATGGAGTAAGTTTGGACTTCGGATCCTTTCTGCCCTACCAGTCATTTTAGTGCATTTCTTATTATCTAATCTTTCAGCTCTCTGGTATGCGTTGATTCAATATAAGTACAAAATGCAATCTTTGGACCTCGATAGGGGATACACGTCTAAATCCCCTCTGAATGATAATGAGTTCTGAATGATAATGAGTTGTATGATGGTGTGCATTTTTCCCATTACTTTAACAGGTTGTGCAGAGGAGGAGAGCTTCTAGATCGCATACTTTCTAGGTATACTTATCCATTTACCCTCCTTTTCTTTAGTGAAAGATCTCCTGCGCTTCATCTCCTTTTTAGTGACTTTTTGTTTGTTGCTCCAGGGGTGGAAAATATGCGGAAGAAGACGCAAAAGATGTGATGGTACAGATTTTAAATGTTGTTGCATATTGTCATCTCCAAGGTGTGGTTCATCGGGACCTAAAGCCTGAGGTACATCTTGATGTCTCCAACTAAACTTCGTCCCTTGTTTTTTGCTTAAGGGGTAACATTCTTTTAGCTTATTGGCTTACATTTCTTGAATTACCTCAGAATTTTCTCTTCGTCTCCAAAGATGAACGCTCCTCTTTGAAGGCCATTGACTTTGGACTCTCTGATTATGTAAAGCCAGGTCGAGCCTTTGCTATACACTTCCCCTTCTCATTGCTAAAGTGCAGTTGAATCTGATGGGTGTATATTTTGATTTTGACAGATGAAAGACTGAACGATATTGTTGGAAGTGCTTATTATGTGGCACCTGAAGTCTTGCATAGATCTTACGGAACAGAGGCCGACATGTGGAGCATTGGTGTGATTGCTTACATTCTTCTTTGTGGAAGCAGACCCTTCTGGGCGAGGACAGAATCTGGAATCTTCCGGGCTGTTCTAAAAGCTGACCCTAGTTTTGAGGAAGATCCGTGGCCAAATTTGTCTCCTGATGCCATAGATTTTGTGAAACAATTATTGAACAAGGACTATCGTAAAAGGCTAACTGCAGCTCAGGCTCTTAGTAAGTTGCTCGGTTAAATTATTTTTAGAATTATGATTGATTTATTTTAATTCTCATTCTTATTGGTATGATATGTTAGGTCGTGTTGGAAGTGTCTCAACTTACACGATTTCTTCATTCATTACGCTAATCCTGTTCTCCTCTGTAGGTCATCCATGGCTTGCTGGTCATCAGGACGTGAAAATTCCTCTTGATATGATCATTTATAGGCTTGTAAAAGCTTATATATGCTCTTCTTCGTTGAGAAAGGCAGCTTTAGGGGTATGTATATCTTGGATACACGATGCTTCTCTGAATGATGTTTCTCTGCTTTCCCCTTTGAAATAATGTGTTTCTTTCTTCAATCACGACAGGCTCTTGCAAGAACTTTGACGATTCCTCAACTAGCGTATCTTCGAGAACAGTTTACATTATTAGGTCCAAGTAAAAGCGGATTTGTTTCCTTACAGAATTTCAAATCGGTCAGCAATCTCTCTCTCACCTCCCTCCGTGCGTGTGTGTGTGTGTGTGTACACCAACTTTATGCTTTTTCTAGTTTATCTTACAACCACCTCGACTGCAGGCCATGGTAAAGAATTCGACTGATGCAGTGAAGGATTCACGTGTTCTTGAATATGTTACTGTGGTAAGTGTCCCTTTCAGTTGAGAGTTTAACTAATGAACCTCATGGTTTTCTTCTTGCAAAAATTGATGTTCTTGTTTCATGCAGGTGAGTTCTCTTCAGTACAGAAAGTTTGATTTTGAAGAATTCTGCGCTGCAGCAGTAAGCGTGCATCAACTGGAAGGAATAGCTAGCTGGGAGCAACATGCACGCAACGCGTATGAATTCTTTGAGAAGGATGGGAACAGGCCCATTATGATAGAAGAGCTAGCTTCTGTATGCCTCTCTCTCTCTCTCTCTCTCTCTCTCTCTCTCTCTCTTTTATGCCTCGCCTGATAGAAATTTCTTACCTCGACTTTGCTTTCTTTGACAGGAGCTTGGACTAAGTCCATCTGTTCCAGTCCATGTAGTTCTGCAAGATTGGATTAGGCACTCAGATGGGAAGCTCAGTTTCTTGGGATTCGTAAGGCTTCTGCATGGAGTGTCCTCCCGTGCATTTCAGAAGGCTTGAAGCTCGTTCTATAACTGTGGGTACCACATTTGCTCGATAAAGGGGCATCCATCACGTCCCTGTTAGGTCTTGCACATATTTGTTGGACGTTGAAAGCTAATACCGTGTTTGCAGCAGCGTATGATCCGGCTTCGGTATGTCTTGTTAGTTTCATTTCCGTACCTGTGTTGTGGCGATGAGATGTAGAGGAATGGAATGTATAGGTGAGAGTGGTAGTAGCAGAGGTGTTTTCAGGTCTAAATTACAGCTTGTGCCTTTGGTGTATTACTTTGTGTAACCTCTGCACCTAGCTTCTCAATAAATCATATAGTTGTGAGGAGCTGTTGAGTAACAAAACATCCTTCAAATATGCAGAATTTCATAAAGTCTTTACTCATGAAAAATCTAGAATATGAAAACAAAATAAAGGGTATTATGCCTAATTGCATTAGTTTAAGCATAGGCATCAAGTTCCAGCATCAGAGTGTGGTTTGTGACATTTGATGTTGGACCCTGAAACTGAAGTGGACCTGCAACCAGACAGTAATAACTCTTTAATTTTCTGCGACGCGGCCCAAGATGAGAAGAGAGTGAGCTATATGTCGTTGTAACTCGATTTACCTGGATTGCAGTAGTGATTGTTGAGAGCCCATTCTTCACGCATCGATGCAAACTTTTTGAAAGGAGCGCCTAATTGTACACAACAGATGTGGTTAATTTTTTGTTTACTCAAGAAAAACAGAGCATGGAACATGATGATGAATGTTACCTTCAAGTTCCACCATTGCCTTCTTGATGACAGGCTTGAACTTTCCTGTTGAAAGAGAGAGACAGAGAAGCCCTTCAGATCATAAAATAACCAAGCTTTAGCAAGCCATTCGTTTTATTAGGATAGAACAAACCATGTCTTCTTTCAACATCCATAAGAGATGTCAGTGCTGTACCACCTACAGTCCATTTCTCGACCGGTGCAGTCAAGTTTCCCACCTGAGCCATACACAAGGAATTCAACCAATGTATATATAGACAGATTCAAACGTGAGGTTTATGTAGAAGAAGGCACAAACAGAGGAAATGAGGCCAGTCTTCCCAGAATGAAGGAGAGCCCCAGCAGCATAACCCAATGCATAGCAGTAGTTGGCATCAAAATTCGAAGGTAAACCACATCTACCTTCGTATCGGGAAAAGAATTTGTAACTTATTTTTACTTCTGAATACCATGACAAAGGGAGGACATGAATCTACTAGCACGAGTTTTCTGGCTACCCGAGAAAATGAGATCGTCCTCTGAAGTCGTTTTTGTATACACATTGCTTCCTTCTAAATTCTAATTCTGTTTCCACCATTTCAATGAGCATTTTTTCTGTCTCTATCTTAGCAACCTAGATAATGTGAAATGAAAGTCATACAGTCACTTTCTCATTGTAGGATAAAACAAAAGTCTAACACGGTTGGTTACCTGCACGTTTCCATGAGGATCTCTTTCGAGTAGCAATTGTGCTTGAATTGCTTGTGGTAGAAGTTCAAAGAGCTGGAGAGATTTGCTACCGAGTTTCTTCTTCCACATTCCATCTCCATCAACAACATCATTAGCTAGGATTTCATTAAGTTCGGAGATCAGTTGTTGAATCTGTGAAATTGCAAGAACTATAATGTCAAGGGCTGTTCAGAACTTGATGATTGAAAACCAAATGAGGTAATGCAGCATGTAAAACTTATTGTAGTTGCACATAAACCTCAGGGATGAAATCAATTAAGCCTTCAGTGAAAAATGAGAAATAACTGCACGGATAAAGAATCAATGAGCCTTGAGTGAAAAATGAGAAATAACAAAAAGAATATAAATATAAACAAGAATGACTAATTCCACACTTACAATGATAATATTTCCCAGTTGAACGAGCATCTACCATAACATTCCCAATCATTTCTGAATATATCTGAATCCAAAGTAAATATACAGATAAGTCTCCCAGGTGATTGTGGCTAAAGAGGAAAGGAGTGAAAAAAAACATAGCCATATGCAAGATAAGATCACCTTGCATGCTGTATCAAATCCGAAACTTGTAGGAACTTCCTTGCATTTCAGGTCACCATCAATTGTCTTGGGGCATCCGATGACTCGTGTTTTCATCTTCTTTTCCCTGAAATAGTTCATCAGATGTAAGTAACAAAAAAACAGATGAAAAAAAGGCAGAAATCTTACCTGAAATTCTCAGCAAGAAGACATGCATTGGTATTTGAATCATCTCCTCCTATGACAACAAGTCCGTCCAAATCAAGCTACTGAAAAACACACAATATACATACATGTCTGTTTAAGCAAATAATTCATACGAAGCAACAGAAATTCGAATGATGGAATAGCTATGAGCTACTTGTTCATGGGTCTCTATCTTGTCCCTTCCACTCACTGCAGATCATGTCAAAGCCACCCTGTTAACAAAAGAAAGTAAAAGCAAGAATAGTTGGAAACAATATAACAGTAGCAAGACCAGAAAGAAGAGGAGGAATGGATACAAAGAAGATGTTCCAACCAAAAGCATAGGATGTTTTGATACCTTAATATGTTTATGAAGTGATTAATCATTTAAAGATTAAAACAGTAATCAAACAGAAAAAAGGCATGAGTAGGAGTCTGTCTTGGTTTCTGTAAGGACGAACAAAGTCGGATGTCAAGAAAACATATTTACTATTCATGATTCCTGCAGGGCCGCCGCGAAAACCATTCAACGTGCTACCTTTTGCTCTTTCCTCCAAATAATCTGTAGTTTCAAAAACATAAAATTAAGCATAAGTAGCCAGGAACATTTAAGTAGAAAAGGGACTGACCAAAAAGTTCAGAAATGACATTAAGTCCAGAAAGAAGAAGAGCGATTTTTAAGGTTGGATCAGAAGCAGCTGGCTAGGCAGGAGCAATGCTGATGGGTGGGCGAAGAGGTTTGGGAAAAGCTTTGCAATTTCATCTATTCACATAAACCATCATGCACAAGACACAAGTGTAGTTAAGGATGAGATCGGTGGGTGACCGTCGACGACTTGGAAGGAGTGTTTGAGAAGTGAGAGATGGAGGCGGCTGGCCTGCAATTCACTGCAACCACTGCCGAATCGCGCAACCATTTGATCGGCTTGCCGGAATGACTTAGGTGCTTCAAAGGATATCAAACCATCTCACAAATTATGTGATTCATTTATTACTGAGTATTAATTGATAACGCCGAATTTATTTTATTTATTCATTTCTGGTTAAGTATTTTGGACTACTTATTATTCACCTTTAAAACAAATGAGACTTTTTTGAGCATCAAATAAACAAAGGGTAACTATTTATGGTATACATATATTGGAAAAATCGTGCATGTGTAGATCCATTTAGGTTAAAATCGGAGTATAAAAATACTGAATTTATAGGAATTTATTACTACATCCGGCCCCTGGGTGGAAGTTTAAGTCAACTGTACATAAAAAAAAAAATTACTTCTTCTAAGAACTATCTTAAAATCTCTTGTCATTCAAGAATGTAGACATCTAGAACAGAGGGAGTATACAACATATACGAGTGGAGTATCGTTTACATAATCAATAAAATATCAGTTTATAAACATTTTTCCGTACATACCAAACTAACAAATGATTATATATTAATTTCTGTACTTACTACTTTTATTCAATACTATATGATAAGTTTATATTGTCAAGAAAATTTATACTGCACTATATATTTCTGGGGTTTAAAAGACAAAACGAGTTCGAATGTGCTAATATTATTTCATCTATTTGAATTTTGAAGTCAATTTGATTGACTTGTATTCTTCTTCTGGCCTGTACATGATCTATCATCATCTGTCTATTATATCAAGCTATGAATACATGATTATTTGCCCTATTTCATAAAATCAGAATGTGGACATGGAAACCACACTTTGCAGGGCCATTCTTGCCTCTCAGATTCCTCTTCCTTCTTTAGACGCATCTACCCTTCCTTGGGCCTCGCGAGCCACAGAGAGCTAAGGGCCCGGAGCCTCGAGAAGTAGTCGTGTATCAACAGAAGAGCACGAGCCGACTGACGCGTCGTCAGTGTGCGACGCATCTGCTGCAGAGTTTGCTGTCTTAAGTTGTCCGCCTAGCACAACGGAAAGACAAAACACGATGAGTCAAGATCCTACTAGCTCTAGTCTCCATTAACCGGAAGGAAGGAAGCATCACCTGTTGTAGGAAACCCTCTAGAGTGCCTAGTTTGCCCATTGCCATCGCCATCTGACCCATATAATTCGCCACATTCGCAGTCGAACCACTGGCTAATGTCTCAGCTAGAGACTGCTGCAACGCCTCCATACCCTGCGAGAGGGCGTCTTCTGCTTGGTTCGACGACTGCTGCAGGTTACTGATCCCCAACAGCTGCTGCTCCGTCAGGGGCTCCAGCTGGCTCACCAGAATCTGCACAAACCATCATTCTCTAGTTTTTAACAAAATAAACAGAAAACGACCTACAGAATGTGGAGCGATCTAAACGACGGACCTTCAGAAGTTCTGACGGACGGAAACCACCAATCCATAGAAAACACCTCTCCGCAGGAGTCTTCCACATTCCCGATAGGATGTGAAACACCTCCGCCTTGGCTGCGTTACCTTTCAGCGTGAAGATCTCGTTGAAGTGTGCCACAGTGTTCTCCACAATTGTAACCAGCTCAGCATCGCCAACATGCGAGTTTACGGCTACCCTCAGCTCGTTTATCCTTCTGTTCTGCTCTTCCACCCACCTTGCATATTCCATATCGAAAGCTAAGGTCCCTGCAATGACAGAAGCATAAGCAACTAATCCTCATCTATGTTTTCATAACTCACCACAGAGAGAAATGTAGGAAGGGCCTCTGTGGGAACAGAAATCACACCGTTTCCAGTTCCAGATTGTTCTCCATTGCTTGAAACGATCGCGCCATGCTGGCGTGCCTGCTGCACCTCCTGCTCCAGCTGAGTCAGCTTCAGACGGCTATTCTCCAGCTGCTGCACGTAGGCCTGAAATATACGTCAAAGGTTACCTTAATTTGCTCAAAAATACAAGCACCAATTGAGATACATACATAACTCGAACAATAAAGGTAACCTACTTTCTTCCTCAGTCTGCTCTTCCTAGCAGCCTCTCGATTCTGAGCAAGCCTCCGCAATGTCTGGTGTCATATCATAAGAAAAGGATTGATAAGATGATGATATATAAACTCGCAATGTCTGGTAAATAAAATCATATTTACCTTCGATCTGTCACTGGAATCCCCGGCTCCAACATCCACAGATTGGCCTATGTCAAACTGTACATGGAGCACAGAAACATCAGACAATTGAAGTACACGTCTTCAGATGAAAAAAAAGAATAGAAAGACAAATCACCTTGTTATTTTTATCATCAGGATCCATATCTGTTGAGGTTTCTGTGTGTGAACTCGAATCTGCCATGTTTGACTCTCTCCAGTTTTCATTCTGAGCTCCGGTTACAGACACTAGATTTTTCTGCATGCCCTTCTGCACTTGCCCTGCCCCGGATCGAAAGAAATTTGCGTTTGTTGAAGCACTAGACTGTACATACTTTTATCGGTCATAAAACATTACAAAGGCTATGAAAATCGAATGACGTAAATAGAGACGCGATACTGAAGGAGATGCTTACCATGTTGAATGCACCAGACTGATTATGATGATCCAGACTAGTCGCTTGGCTATTCAGAACTAGATTAAACACTTCCACCGCGTTAGAACAACTACTTCCTAATAATGTGAAGCTTTACTAAATTTCTTTCCGCGCCAAAACGAGAAAGTTAGACTAGTTCATAGTTTCACACAATTTTACGTTCGTTATGCTAAAACGACCATAAAATATGACGAGTACCTAATCTTTTTTGCAAAGTTAGAAAGGGCACACATGTACACACACAAACCAACTCTACATCCTGTGAAACTCACCATGGGTGGCATTACCAGTATCCCCTACACGAAATCCAATATACTGTTCAAGACCCCCCAAATCAGGCCGCTTAGAAGTCTGTGTAGCATTCGCCTCTCTACCTCTGCAAACACCAAGTTACACTCACATATAGGTACTAAACACACATAGATCACAATAATGTTAAACTTCCATAACTCAAACACCAAAAGCACAATAATGTTGAATCCCACGAATCACAGAACACAACCAGATCATATGAGTGGAGACAAACACCAGTAGGATTGAGACTTGAGAAGAAGGACCACTTCAATCAATATATAGTCTAATACCAATAAAGCAAATCCAAGAATAACTTTATCTGCAATAAATTCATTGAAGTAAAAACTCTCAACTACAAGCTGAATCCATTTCAACATTAAACACCATTTAACTAAGCATTGAAGATTTAACAAGAAGAAAACTTTCACCCCCCTCACAGTCTCACTTCTTTAGTGCCTACATCTCTTTTTCTACCTACTTACTGCCCATCACCTTTACTTCTTAACCTACCCTCAACAGCTCTGATTTATTATCATAGCCCGATTCAGCTTTTACCAAGGGGGAAATTTGAAAGGTCCAACTTTCAAAATTGAACCCTAAAGATAATTACTTAAGGATGGAGATAGACTTACATGGTGTTAGAAACTGGTGCTTGGGAAATAAAGCTTGGCATCCCTGAACTTGCTCTACTATTTGCATCACCCCCAATATTTACAGTTGCTCTAGCCATGAATACACCATCAACACCTTAAATATCCCAAACCCATGTGTATTGACCTAATAAAATCAAAGTTTCAAGCCCAAATTGACCTAATGAAATCAAGATCTTATAGAGGCCTTTTCACAAACATCTTCAAGGCATGGATTACACAATAAAGATAAATTTCAACGGTTGGATCTTTGGAGCTGGAGAAAAGTTAAGCTGATTGACCAGGAAAATCGTATGACTTTGATTTCTGTCTAGAGAATTTGGTGGCGTTTAATGATTAGTGTCTTTCAGCACGAAAATTCAAGGGGCCCAGCAGATTATTGTAATCAAGATTCCATTTTTCAAATGATGCAATTTCAGAATCTGTTTATTTTAAGTTTTGTTGAAGTTAGGGAGGTGCCATTCCGATAATGTCATTTTCAACTGGAGAATGTTGTCCACTTTCCAAAATCCTCTCATCATTTTTGCTATGCTTTTGTTGTTGCCCAACTTTTAATTCGTGAGTGGAGTGCAGAATTGTGGTGGAAACGACTTCCCCTTTCTTGTTTTGGAATCTCTATTTGATAAAAATGTTTTAGCCTTTCTGTCGGTCACGTTCAGCGGTTCAAGGAAAGAAGATGAATCAAATGAAAATTCGTTCATTTTTTTTTTCTTTTATTTTGAAAGCTTTCATTTCAATTGAGTATTTTCAATAACCTTATAGATATTGTCGCAAATTATAATTTGTTTTATTTAATTGATCATGTGTAACACATATTCATCATCCCCATTTTCAATATTTTTTTGAATTACAAATAAATTTTGAGATGCTAATTTATTTACATTTTATGATACTATCTTGCCGACGACATCTACTCGAAACAGTCGACACTCTTTAAGATTATTTTGTAACCAAATGAGGTTAAAAGAGTTTGTTTTTCCGCATAAATATGATTTGACCCAAAATACGCCAAGCGAGCATATATTAGTCTGAAAGATCTGGGTAGTACAAGGACATACTCACGTACATCATATATGCATGATTACACTGCGTAATATGATAATCAAGAGAATAGTTGTAATTGGAAGACTAATACATGCATATGTGACACTTAGAGCTCCTAGACCAAAAACAAAACCCGGACTTGAAGTGCGCACACGACATTTCAAGATTACCGATAATTTATTCATTGATGTGCGGACATTGAAGCCCACATACAAGTACAACAAGATTTAGTTTAAGAAATATAGGATTGATTCAATCCCCTCAATGGCTTACTAGCACTTTTATCACTTGTAGTTTCACTTATATAGCTTTTTATTTCAATATGCCAATTTTAATTTTAATTTTAATGAAATTATTATTACTCAATTATTCGCATATGAATTTTATTATGTAATAAAAATACGTAATTACAAATTATATAAAATATAAAATAAAAGGATGAGAGAGTGTCATGGTGAAAGGTGAATAGTAATATACTTTGGGGTGTTCGATTTGCAAGATTGTATCCGTGATTAAATTTGTATTGGGTTTAGTTCATGAGATTCAACCCACAATTCAATCCTAGATGGATAATCATTGGATAATTAGTCATATCTAACCCCCCTATGACTAAAATAATTTCACCGCTCAATCCTAGATTATATCTAAGTATTATTTTATCTTGAAAACTGAACACCACCTTTATGTATGACAAGAGGGTCATGACTCATGAGCACATTCACAACGCATGGAGCTCTATTGAATCACTTAATTTGCATTATTTAAAGATCTCACATGTGGTAGTACTACTTGTTAAGTGGGCCAGAGCATCACAATCCAGGCTATGGAACAGGTTTTCATAATTTTTCATACTAGGAGTATAATTTTACAAAAGCAAAAAAATTTAGAGACCCCTATATCATTGTAGTAGAGGCTTATAGATTCAGAATAAACTTCAAAAGTACAAATTCAAAATATTTAATATTTATAGGTTTATAAATTTAAATTTTTAGCATTGACCAGCCCAATATTGTAACGGGTTTGGATAATTGCCGCTCCCGCGTCCATTTTGTTTCTATGATGGGCCAAATCATGACATGCCTGGGCTAAGTCAGCACGACCACGCCTCAATTCCACATAATCACGACCACAGTCCACAAACCTATCATATATATTTAACTTTTTCTTTATCTTAATAATGTTCATATGCAAATAATCGAAAAGTACGAATTTTATTAAAATTGAAGAATTACATTTTTGAAACAAAAAAAATCACCCTAAAGTGAATGTTAATCGTAGGATTTATGGTTTACAGTTCGAACCATAAAAAATGCGATTTTTTTATAGAAGTTATTGGGTTTCGTTAAACTTTAACATGTAAGCTAACACAACATTTTGTATGTAAATTATTTATTTATATTAATAAATCAATTGAAGTCGAAGAATACATTGTGGTATGCGAACACGGCGAGATCGGAGAGGTCAACATGGCTCCCCGTGACCGCGTGGCCGTGACGTGACCTCCGCTTAATGCCTGAATAGCAAATAAATTTCCAAAAATAATTGGCTGGATTGTGAATCACAGCATCCCCTGCTGTGATTCCTCCACAACAGGGGATTCAAATCCGTTTTCAATAATCAAGACGTGTGGAGTTTTCAATCAACAATCAATAATCAAGACGTGGGGTTTTTTTGTCAATAAAGAGGAGCACGTGCTTTTACTAACCACTCAAATCAATTCAGATGTTTAAATTCTACTACTAGTATTTGGTTAATAACGACGATGACAATGTTGATTTGGAGTGTATTGCGTTTCAAAATCAGCTATCAAAATATCCACCTAACGTTTAGTAAATTCTATCGTTGAAATTAACGGACAAAAATTATAGTATGAATGAGTGCAACAACGAACATCATCTTTGCACTCAGTTTGATACAACAACATTACTACTATAGTGAATATTTTAATTCATAAACAACTCATTCATTCCATTACCTAATTTACTATTGAACGTCTTAACTCTACCGTCTAGATCTTTTATGCGTATGAAGGAGTCTTAATTAAAAACAATTTGCTAAATGAATGACAATAAGAGACAGTTTTAGGTTGCGAAACCTTTACTTGAATTGTCTTTTTATACTCCATTCGTGTTTTAGTGAGAAAAAATTAATAAAATTTGAAAAGAAAATTACAATATTATCAGTTGAAGGGAGTATTAAACAAGAAGAGAAAAAAAAATAGCATGTATATTATAAAAATGAAATATTATAAATGGATAGTATCATAGTAGCATGTACTCAATCCATTCCTAAAAAAATACTACTCTACTAGACAATATTTGAAACGATACGACTTTAATATACAATTAGTACTGTAAAAGAGACGTAGAAAGAAAAAAACAATTGGAGTATTATTAGCGTAGAGGATGAAACTCACCTCATTAAAGAGGGAAAAAAATACTTTAATATAATTGGTTTATTTTTAAGGAGTATCCCAAAACGTTGGTTTATTTTTAAGGAGTATCCCAAAACGATAACGGGAAAAAATTGGCTATTTTTAAAATAGGCTGAAATAAAGAAATAAAGTGATATGTTATATATACGAAGTATTTTCTCTGTACCATGTTAATAGAATCATTATTTTATTTTAAAAAATTCTAAGATAATTAAGTTAGTTTTAGTAAAAAATAATTTTTTTATTTTATTATTTCTCTATCTCTCTTAAGTATTTTATTCATTTTTTATTTAACACATTATTTTTAAATTTCATATAGTCAACACTAAAACAAATGTTTCTATTAACAAGGAAGCTTGTTAATAAAGGAAAATGAACGAAGTACTAGAGTACTAACAAAAAAAAAAATATTTCTATTAACAAGAAAGCTTGTAAATAAAGGAAAATGAACGAAGTACTAGAGTACTAACGAATTAGAAAAGGCTAGGTTGTATCGTTGTCATTGTGTGCTGGAAAGTGGGCCACGAGGCCAAAGCTGGTTGGCGGATGACGTCATTGACTACATCGACGGTGACGTCAGCAACACAAGTTCATTCGACAATTTTGCGCCATGTGGCAAACATACTTACACATATAAGCTTGGGACCATTCGCAGTTCTAGTACTCCTTCTCTCTTTCTCATAAAAGTATATGCATTTTTACGCTCCCTTCGTCCCACATAATTTGATCTAGTATTTTATTTTGGATCGTTCCATATAATTTGACATATTTCACATTTATCATTTTTAGCAGTGAACCTCATATTCCACTAACTCATTCTTACTCACATTTTATTATAAAACTAATACTTTAAAAGTAGGACCCACGTCCCATCAACTTTTTCAACTCACTTTCTATTAGATTTCTTAAAACCCGTGTTGGGTCAAAATGTCCCAAATTATGTGAGACGGATAGAGTATTAATCTATTTCAAAAAAATATAATTATTTTTATTTATATAAAGTTATCTCAATTTATTTTTCATATACATCAAGCTATTTACAACTCTTACAATTATCATAGTTCTAATAAATTATTAATAATATCGCTCTCACTAGCCACTAACACTACTTTAATTCATGTGTCATATCATATGCCTATATTTTTATGGGACAAAAGAAGTATAATATACCATCCATCCATCCCACTCTAAGTGAACCATTTTCCTTTTTGGGATGTCTCACTCTAAATGATACTATCTCCGTTCCATTAAATATGCAACATTTGGGAATCGGCACAGATTTTTATGTAGTGTTATTTTGTGAGTTAATGAAGAAAAAATAAAGTAAAGGAGATGAAAAATAGAGATAGAGATATTTCCATTTAATGAAACGTTTCATTTTTAATGAGACAATCTAAAAAGGAAAACGTTTCATTTTTAATGGGATAGAGGGAGTACATTTATAAAAATAGAAACGCCACTCTCCTACTTTTTCAATAACGTTGCATGAGAGGGATCTCGAGTCTATGTAACAATTCTAATTAATTTAAGATAAATGAAATGTAATCTATTTCAATTAATTTAAATAAATACTTAAGAATTGGATTATTATTTCTTATATTGAATTTGATTTTTTTAAATTCTATTTCTGTGTTATTAAATTATACTATTACTTAATAAGCAAAATATAATGCATAATACACTAAATATTGGTAAGATTTTTATAGTTATTCATTTAATCATATGGAATATTGAAATAGTGGTCAAATAAACCAAAAAAAATAGATAATTATATGGATTAATTGAGTGTGGTGAAATCAAATTAAATTGCAATGGATCGAATTAAAAGTTTTCAACTATTAACCCAAAATATAGCAGGTCACTACTATTTTTGAAAGATTTATCCATGACCACCTAGCTAAGGGAAGTACCCAACCACAACATTTATATAAATATTTTTAAGCATGAAAACGACACGTATCAAAAAATGAAAAAATATGCAACGCTAAAATGCCAAAAAGTAAACATAGCAATAAATATAAAAGACACCAATACCAAAAAAAATTGCAAACTAAACTAGTTACGTGAAAAAACATTTGCATTTCAACAAATAGGGAAGAATATATTTCACGTTCTACTTTTATCACCCATTAACAGTGAGTTGCCTCTTCTTGCATTACGAGAATATGAAAATTTCATGAAAATTTCACTTTGAACATTTTAAAGATTACGATAATTAACAACCTAGGATTCCAAGAAATTTTGAGAATATAGTAAAAACAATATTGGATTTATAACAAAATAGGAAATGGGTGAAACACTAAAAATAGAATATTTTAGTTTGTATTTTAAATAAAAAAAATCTTATTATCTGAAAAATATGTGAAACCAATTAAATCATGCTAAGTGTCATCATTTGGTAAGATACCAAATTGTGTCCACCCTCTACCGCAGCGGTTCTGTCCAATATTTATATACTGATGTGTCAGTCAACATTCACTAGTAATTTAAAAATTGAAAATAGTTAATGATATTACTAGCCCTCATCAACATTTTTTAACTATGAAAGGCCAACACTTATACTAGTAACAAATAAACAATTTTGGGTTAATTGGTTATTAAAATTATGTGAAATAAGAATAATTAAACCTAACTAGTTAATTTTAATCAATTCTAGTGACCTATAGTAAAATTAAACTAAACCATGCACGTGAACCTAAATTGAAATAAAAATGGACAGAAGAATACTATTTGAAAAATTGTAAAAACTTTTATTTGAATTATTTTTGTTACTAATAAGTTTGAAGTTATGAGCCCATTTACTCACAATAAATTCTAAGCAGACTAATGGACTTACACTGTGTAACAAAAATTGTACTAGATCATTTAATGCCATTATAACAGCTATTTATACGTCACATAATAATATTGAAAATTTGGATACAATACTATTTCAATACTACTATACTTGACATGTCGGCAGAGTAACTTGAACAATACCTTTACATACCAATATTATTTGTTATATATATAGAAAATACTATAAGACATGTCACTTTCTTCTTCAAGAAAATTGAGAAGAAGAAAGAAAAAAAGATAGGCAAGTCTTCTTGACCTCATTTCTAGGTTTTCTATATATATAAACAAATCCCACTTCATTTATTCATTTCAGAAAAATGGAAAGAATCCCAAAAAAGACAAACAAGAGCCCAAAAATAAAGAAAAGACCGCCACTAAAGGTTGTCTACATCACAAACCCTATCAAGTTCGAGGCAAGTGCCTTGGAGTTCCGGTCACTTGTGCAAGAACTCACCGGCCAAGATGCTGACGTGGAGGCGGTGAAGGCGGCCGCGGCGGAGGAGGACAATGTTCATGCAGCCTCGGAGGAGGGACAAGTCACAAAGTTGGGGCAGTTTAATGGTAAAGTGGATGAATGGGAGGAGTCCGACCCGGCGGCCGTCAGATCCGCCGTGTCGGACTACGATGACGTTGCGTCGCCGATGATGATTGAGGGGATTTCCCCAAACCTATTTGATATCCTTCAGAATCTAGATGCAATGTAATTATTTGTTTATTTATTTAATTTTGATATTGAAGTGTTCTATTGGAGTTTCCACTTGGATTTCTTGTTGATTTGCTTTGGTTGTAGTGTAATTAAGAGCTTAATTTTCATAGTTAAACCCCGTTTTCAACCTAATTCATTTATTTTAAGCTCAGGAGATATTTTGTTAATTAATACTACTATCACAGAAAATAAAACAATTTCAACGTGTATAAATCGATAGTATTCATATTCATAGATGTGGGTTCATCAACTCAAAAAAGTTTGCAAGCATCAAATCAAATTCAGCATATTAATGAGTATTAAACCATGTATTAATCATAATAGTATAGGGCTGTTAATCTTATACAAGGAAACTTCAATAAGTTGTTGATATATATGGGTTTGGATTTTGATCAATGTTTTAATTTATGATTAATCGAGTGAAGTCAGTGAAGGGATCCAAAACCAATATATATAGAGCTAAGAACTTTGAAGATATTAATTTCTAACTAATGGAAGATAAGTAGTATGAGTGTGCACAGAAATGGAGTCATCTTTTATCTTATTTAGTATCCAAGTAGGAGTACAATTTATGTCCATCTTTTTCTTGTGACTCATTTTTTGTGGGTAACTGGTGGCATATCAATTTTCACATCTTTTAGGAAGTCACGCAGAATTTAGTCAAGATAAAGACGTGTGTGTGCAATTATTTTTTGAAATAATGATAATAACAATAAGTTTTACTTTGGGCTTATTTTCCATAATTTACATGAAACAACGGCCAGGTGCAATCTGTAGGTAGGGCGCTTCTTCTCCAATTAATTAAATTTCGGAGTCTTCCAATCACTTAAATATTAGTGTGAGTGTCCAAAGTCTTTGTCCTAGCAGCAAGGATCCTAGACATTAATGTATGAGGTGCTGAGTTCGAGCCCTCTTGACATCAGTGGTAATTTCTCATTTCTTAGGAGTTTATTTGTAATTTCCTCCTTCATACTCAAATAAAAAAAAATGGCGAGCTAAGACTCCAAAAGTACAAACAGAGAGGAGCAACAAACACGTTCAGTAAAAAGATGTCCCGCTAACAAAGAACAAGAGAAAGCCAAAGGTAGCAAAAGCAACTGCATTACCCAAAAGAAGGGTGAAAGAATGTGAAAACGTACCCGACACCTCCAACATACGTACCCGACACCTCCAACATGTCACTGAGGTATTCTTTTTCTTGGATTCTTTGGTTCTTTCCACCTTCTAATGTTGATAAAATCATCTATAACTTGATAAGATGAAAAAGGAAAGGTCGAACACCAACCTCTAATCCACATATGAAGCTGTCAAAATAAACACTTCTTTTCTTTATTCCAACTAGGATTGAGTTTCTGGAAAATCATTATGTTCCGAAGGTCCCATATCAACCATATATGAAAAGACATAAAACGTAGATGGCCACGTCTTTTTATCAAACTTTCAGAAAGGAGAATTCATCTAGGTAAGTTAACACTTAACACAACCTTAGCTTTCTTGAAAAATAATTTTCACAGTATGAGCTGTCTGTTAAATTAAAATTAGTAAAATATAAAAGAGAAAACGGAAAAGTGATTGAATTAGTTTTAATAAAAATGAGATACAAATCATTAGTGCGCAATCAACGTGTAGTGAATTTTTTTCAAAAAATACATACAAATTTCATGAGATGTATCAAAATGGCAGATGATTTTACTTTGAAATAAGAGCATCCGCAATGGTCGGCTAGCGACCAGCTAGCCGATTCTTCGCGGTGGCCGGTCGGCTAGCCGAACCATTGTAGGCGGCCAGCGGTAAACCGGCCAGCCCGATCGGCGTGGGCTGGCCGATGTGCTAGCCGATCGGCTAGCCGCCATTGTAGCTTCCCGATCGGCCAGCGATCGGCCAGCGCCGATTTTTGTTTTTTTTGTTTTTTTGTTTTACAAACCTATATAAACGCGATTTTCGTTTCATTTTCATTTGCACCACTTGTTTTAACGAGTTTTCTCTCTCTCTAACTTTCTGTACAAGAGCATCATCGCGCGATGAGTAACGCGGGTGGTAGCGGTGGTGGTAGTGGTGGTAGTGGTGGGGATGCTGAGGAGTACGAACGGAGGATGAACGAGGCTATGAATGCCTACATGAACCGCGAGATGGAGCGGTACATGCGTATGGTGGAACAGCAGGCGATACCTCGCCCTCCACGAGTTGTCCACCACCGAGCGGTGATTGATCGGGATCACGTAGCTGCACATCAGCGGCTGTACGACGACTACTTTTCTCGGAAAACCCGCGGTTTCCCGCCAACATGTTCCGGCGGCGTTTTAAAATGCGCAGGGAGTTGTTTATGCGCATCGTTGGGGCATTAGAGCGTCAATATCTGTGTTTCCGCTTCAGGCACGATGCGGGGCGGCGTGACCCAGGCCACACCCCTATCCAAAAGTGCACGGCGGCAATCAGCGTTTGGCCTACGGAGGCGCGCAGACATGTGGGATGAGTACCTCCACATCGGTGAGTCGTCGACCACGAAATGTCTGAAGGAGTTCCCGTGAGGGCGTGATCGGCATTTTCGGTGAGCCAGTACCTTCGAAGCCCTACTCCCGAAGATTGTCGAGAATTTGATGCTCGAGATGCACGGGGAGAAGCATGGGTTCCCCGGGATGTTAGGCAACGCATAGATTGTATGCATTGGGAGTGGAAGAAGCTTGTCCGACTGCCTGGAAGGGGGTCCTACACGACCGGCTACAAGTCAAAGAACCCCACGATAATCCTCGAGGCCGTAGCTGATTACCGAACATGTGGATCGCTGGCATGCGTATTTTGGGGTAGCCGGGTCGAACAACGACCTCAACGTCCTGAACTCGTCTTCCCTCTTCAACGAGAAGTGTCAGGGCGTCGGTCCAGCCGTCTCATTTGTGGCCAACGGCAACCGGCATGATATGGGCTACTACTTGGCGGATGGGATATACCCTCGGTGGCCGGTCTTTGTGAAAACGATCCGACAAACAAGTGATGAAAAGAAGGCCTACTTTGCGCAACGACAGGAGTCGGCGCGCAAGGACGTGGAGCGCGCATTTGGTGTGCTCCGGTCTCGATGGGCGGCAATTAAGGGTCCAACGCGTTTGTGGGATGTCGGATGCGTTTCCCAGATAATGTACGCCTGCATTATCCTTCACAACATGATCGTCGAAGACGAAGGCGTACAACCCGGACTAGTTGGGTCAGTGACGATGAAGCCGGTCCAAGCCACGGAACGGCCACCCCTAGTGTACGACGTGGGGTACCTCTCGATGAAGCCGGCCGCCTTCAGGAATTTGCCAACATGCGCCAAGTGTATGCTCATATTCAACTCCAAAAGGATATAATTGAAGAGTTGTGGGCACGGAGGATTGCACGGCGATAGTTTTTTTCTTTATTATGCATGTAATTTTTTTTTATCTATGTAACTTTTTTAAATGCAATTAATGAATTTTCCCGTATATGTGTCGTAAATTTAATTCCGTATTTTAATCGTAATTTTAATTTCGTAAATGTAGTATATTTTGAATTATTTTTATTGCGGGCTGGCCTTATGGCTGGCCTAAATCCTGATGTGGCAGGTGGATTTTTTAGTATTGCTAATGTGGCAGGGGAGAGAATGGCTGGCCTATGACTGGCCTAAGCACCATTGCGGATGCTCTAAGAGCGAGTATCATTTTTCTCATGATACACGTGTCTCCAACTTTAGTACTATATCACATGATCTTGAAAATTTCAATAGTATCAAACTTTTTCTTGTAGAAACGAGAAAAAGATTAGAAGCACAGAAGTTCCACATCACGTTTTCTCCCTGATGCTCACATGTCTGGGTCATCAATTTGGATGTCAGTTTGCTGATTTATTTCATCAATGAAATAATTGCATTTTATTAAATAAAAGATTAATCATAGAATGTATAATAGAGTTGTCATTTTATTTATTAGAGTGAACTACAAAAATGTTCCCTGGACTATAGGTTTATCTCGTCCATAGTCCCTGAACTTTAAAAATATCGCCAGACATTCCTGGACTAAGGGTTTATCTCGAAAATGATCATTTTCACTGTTTTTGGTCGAAAATATCCTTTTGGGGGATTTTGGAGGGTTTGGGCAATTTGATCTTTTTACACTTTTAATATTTAAATTTGATATTATTTCAGTTATGTACTAAATCTGATATTATTTCAAAATTACCATTCTTCTTCCCTTTTGTCATCCTTCACTTTGTTTCTTTATTTCAATATTAGATTTAATTTTATAAAATTAAATTTTAAATTTTGATTTTTAAATATCAATAAATTTTTTTAATTAAAACTATTAATTCATGGACACTATAAATATTGATTAAAACTATTAATTTTTGTTATTTAATATAATATTCAATTGAATTGAAGAAGTACAGAAAAATAATATTAATCATTATGGAAAAATAAGAGCTATTCTATTTAGCCTTCGTTCGGTTGTTATAATTGCTTGTAATTGAATATTATGAAGTTGACTAAAAATTTGATCCTACTAAAAATTTTATATAGGAGTATTTTGTTGAAATAGTAAATATTGATTGTTTTCAAATTAATAAACGAAAACTATATTAGTCTTACATTAGATACATATCTATTACAAAATAAATCGTGTTATATTATCTATTTATGATTAAAGCTATTAAATATTGATTAAAACTAAGGCGTTGTCATAACTTATTGATTAAATATGACACTATCAAATATTGATTATGACTATTAATTTTTGTTATTTAATAATTTTATAATTAAAAAAATTTATTGATATTTAAAAATTGAAATTTAAAATTTAATTTTGTAAAATTAAATTTAATATTGAAATAAAGAAACAAAGTGAAGGATGACAAAAGGGAAGAAGAATGATAATTTTAAAATAATATTAGATTTAGTACATAACTGAAATAATATCAGATTTAAAATGTTAAAAGTGTAAAAAGACCAAATTGCCCAAATCCCCCAAAACCCCCAAAAGGTATTTTTGACCGAAAACAGCGAAAAATGATCATTTTCGAGATAAATCCTTAGTCTATGAATGTCTAGCGATATTTTTAAAGTCCGGAGACTATGAGCAAGATAAACCCATAGTCCAAAGACTTATATATCAGCATGTGAATATAGTATTGATTCTTTATACACGTTAGAATGTTTTTTACGATATACATGATCAATAGTTTAACTAAGCTCCTAATTATTTAAAAAGATCATTTCAGTTTTCAGATAACCCAATAATATGAAATCCTTTTACACCTAAAAACATCTTGTAAATTATAGATAAATTATTACGAAAGGTTATAAAATAAGCCAAAAATTAGTAGCAGGACAGTCAAAAAGTGACAAGTCACAAATTCATTTCTCGATTTTTTCTTCAAGAGGGGCATCAATTTTGGGTGTGGAAAAACCCAATATGAAATCCTTTTACACCTAAAAACATCACAATCTATTTGCATCTTACTCTCAAAGTTCCTACCTTCTCCAAATTAAGGGAATTTTTTAGCCAGCTCCTCTGCCGATGGCTCTTCTCGGGCCACGAGTCGAGTTCCTCCTTCACATGCAAGGCGTACATAGCTGCTCGACACAGCCCTTCCGGGCTGTATTCATCCTGGAGTGTTTTGCTCTTGAAAGAGTAGCAACCAAGAAAATGCTGACAAAAGAACAAGCATGAGAGAGACAGAGAGACGTGTAGACTCCACAGCAGATATAGTTCATAATTAAATTACACAAACAAATGCACTTCTTCGTTGGATCGACGTGCTAGTTTGCTTAAACTAGGCAGGTTTTGATATAAAACTAAGTCATAGGAATGCAATCGAGCAACCAACAAAGACATAGATATATATTTTACCACTAGATCGCCTCGAACTCCAGCCTCTTCCATGGCTTCCCTTTCGGCGGCCTCCTCAGCCGTTTCATCATTCTCCCACCCACCCTACAGAAAATGACAGTAGAATGAAAAGGCAGGGCATTATTAATATAAGGATTAATTCCTCGAAATAACACAACATTTTACACGTACATCACATTTTGCATTCATCTCATATGAAAAACATATGTCATCCAAATTCAAAGCTGTGTATATCACCACGTATCACTCAACGATAACTAAACAAGACTTCTTACTTTAGTTTAAGTCATAAAAATGTCATATGTGACCTCTGTCGTATATCTAAGCACACTAAAATTATAAACACATCCAATCAAATATTAACCTTCGAGTTTAACTATCACATGTGTAACAACATAGATGGCCTAAGCTAAGAATTGCTGTAAGATATTTACTACTCCCTCCGTCCCGGATAATTTGACCCATTTTTCCATTTCAGTCCGTCCCACATAATTTGTCCCATTTGACTTTTTTACCATTTTTGGTAGTGGACCCTATATTCCACTAACTGATTCCTACTCACATTTTACTATAAAACGAATACGTATATAAAAGTAGGACCAACATTCCACTAACGTTTTCAACTCACTTTTCATTACATTTCTTAAAACTCATGCCCGGTCAAAGTGGGACGAATTATCCGGGACGGAGGGAGTACTACTTTCTGGAATGAGATAATTACTGAGGGAAAGGATGTTACACTGACAACGATAAAATGAAGAACATGCGTATCACTCAGTCAGCACTATTGCTCTAATAAAAGGAAGGATTAGCTCGAGGAGTCATTAGAAAATCTCCAATGTTCAAATAGGTGTAGAACAAGGGAGTGAAATGTTCAAGAAACGCCTCATTGTTGTTATGTATGGAAAATGAGTGCAACCCTGAAATAGTTTACTCAAAACCTCGAGTTTTGCTATAAATAGGAGCTTGAACTAACTTCTGAAAGATGGAAAAAACTGAATACAAACTTGAAAAGAAAGTAAGAGAAAGTCCCCCCTATCAGTATTTGAAAAAGTGAGCCTATTGGTCTTCCTGACTGGTCAAAATTGACAGATGAGAGATAAGAACAGGTTGTCTATTTGTACGAGGAAAACTTAGGTACTGAGGGAGAAAACAATTGTATTACAAACCACCCTTATGAAGTTCGAAAGCATTAAAACAATTACTGGAGCATGCCTAAGTTCAGTTATCATCCAAAATCAACACTATGTACTTAATTCGTCTTATCCAGTCCCCATCTTCCTTTACACCTTAGTTAGACCTTAAAGGTCACAGAGGTACAGAAACCAAATTTCTAGTTTAAAACATTTATCTGAAGATGCTTCCTAGCGATGGTAATGCATGATCTATATCTTATCTCATTTTATCAGTAACAACATGCACAGCAACCAACAGCGAAGCAGTGGACAGAAAAACAAAACATGCTTTATGCAGTGTGCATCCAGTGACATAGTTCAAAGATCCAACCTTTGGAAACAAAAGACCAGGCCCACCAGTCGAGTTGATCATTAATACTTCGATTATATTTTCATTTGTGCCACCACCATCATCTTTCATAGTCCTATGTCTGAAAGGAATACACCTGCGAAATCACGCTTCTGATCAACAAGGATACAATATGGAGAATGCTCTTTTATAAAAACTAACAAAACAAATTTATTAGATCAAGTAACAAGGTACATTGAGACAAGGGATCTCAGAAGACAAAAACATACACAAGACGCAATATGAAAGTTTCAAAATCTCTAGAAGTCAAAACCCACCAAGAAATCCCGAATCGGACCTTACCTAAACTTCCTCTAGAGATCCTCCACAATCTTTAGATTATCAGATTTTTTGCTAACCAAAGAGACTGGTAAAATGCTTAAACAGTAAAAACCCCAGAAAGCATCCACTTTTCCTACTTCACTTCTCAGCCCATAGAAACAGAAGGAGAAGAATGTCAAACTTTTGCCGCCTTTTCCAAATTCAGAAAACATGTCTCCAATTCAAGATTTGCCATATAAGCAGGAAAAAATCATGTTTTACTGCTCCTTAAGGGTGTCTCCGGTGGCGCCCCTCCCACTCGCCCCTCCCACTAGCCCTTCCCATGCCACGTCAGCACTAGCCCTTCCCATTCCACTGCCACATCACTAGCCCTTCCCACTGCACTAGCCCTTCCCACTCGCCCCTCCCATCCCCGCAGTCCCACCCATCCCCGACATATTTGCCGGCATACCCGCTGCCCCCGGCATCATCTGACCCATTTGACTCATCCAAGTGTACATATTGTAGAACATTTGGGGAGTCATCGCCGGCACACCGCCCATCCCCGCCATCTGGGGATTCATCCCCGCAAAATTTCCCTCCGATCCGATGGGAATCGAGGGTGTGTTCCCTCCGCTCGTGGTGGGGGAGTTTCTATTGTACTCCATTGTAGTAGAAATGAAATTTGTAGAGAGAGAGAAACTTATCACCACAAGTGGTGTGAATGAAATGAAGTTGGGGAGCCCTATTTATAGAGTTTATTATTTTAAAAAAAAAAAAAAAAAATTTTAAATATCGGACGTCCGACCTTCGCCACAGTGGCGGACGTCCGGTCGGACGTCGACGGGAGGGGCGAGGCCATCGCAGGGGCACACGGGACGGGCGTGGGCGGCCGTCCGGCCCACTATGGCGCCCGTCAGGTCGCCCGTCCGCGACGGGCGAGTGGGAAGGGCACCGGTGGAGACACCCTAAGGGAAATCATCTCTCAGGGAAAAGAAACCAGTGCTAATAACAGATGAGTTGTCAAGTTTATGGAAGAAACAAACAGTCAATGAACAGTGAAGCATGATATCTTTGATCATAAAGATTTCTGAGGTCAGAAAGATTAATATGCTCTTTATGTCGCCCATACATTTACGGAGGATTGAGGAAAATATTACTAGAAAGTATTCCTTTGTGAACCTAGACAAGAATGAGGCACAAAACCAGTGTGGAAGCTAAAATCAAAACTTGAGAGCTTTTTCTCAATCGATCAGAAAACACTTAGTTGCAGAACACCCAAAAATTGAATCAATTGGCAAAAGAAGCCCCAAGTAACCAAAGGAAGAAACACAAGAAGCTAAAAATCACACAAACAATTAAAAGGGGATAACTATACCTGATTTCACTACAAGCTCCCCAGCACCATTACCAACAGGGAGAAAGAAAATATCCAGTAATTAGGCCAACTCACAAACAACATTCACATGCCATTTCATCAAAGATTGCACATTTCATTCTAATTAAGCAAAACCTAGCAGCCACAACCATCTAAAATGATCCAAGTAACAAGATCCTAAACAAAAAGAATCACACATTCCTCAGTTAACAAAACTAACTCAAATTTCTCCACATTCCCCAATTGGACACGTTTAGCACAATCCTTCATGCAAACAAACATGCACGCCTCATGAAAATTAAAAATTTAAAATACACAAATTGAAAAATTGAAGAGAAAGAGATACCCAGCAATGAGACGGTAACCATCCTCGTAACGCTGCTGCTGCCGACCAGTTCGCGCCACCAATTCAGACATCTAATCCAGAAAAGGAACAAATGATGAGAAATACCTAAAATTAAGTGTGTGTATGTATACGGCCCTGTATCTGTAAATACGAATCACAAGCTGCCCTCTCGATTGATGAAAACGAAGCAATAAATCATTACTCAAATTGGGCTCTAAAATATCTACATTACTCCTCTATCTTCACTCATTTTCAACCCAAGAAAGTCCCCGAATATTTTCGCATTATTTCATCAAGGGTTTCGAAAAAATCAATTTTTTTTAGCGTTGGTTAACGGTGGAAGGGCTGATACAGAAAAGGAAATGTTTTTGAGGAAATAATTTTGAGTCAATCTTGATGTGTGTGCGTCCAAATTCAAGAAAGGTCGGTTACAAAATTGATTCCTAATAAATCAGAAATAGTCTGGAATAGATAGATACATTCCACTCTGTATGTATAATGTATGTGTCCTCTCTGTTTCTTTCTTTAGCTTGTGAATTTCTATATTTTTCTTATTTATTTATTTATTTAAAGTGCTTACTTTAATTTTCTGACATAGAAATTTTTAAAATGTAAATTCGAAAAATTAATAAAATGTAGTAGCTCTTTTAATTTATTCATTTTTATGCTAATAAAATATGTTCATTGGATATAATGTCTATTTTCATTTATAGTAAAAATAAAATGAAAAAGTATTTATAACTCAAGAGTTATTACTAATCTAGCAAACAGTCTCATCGTTTGTACAGTGAATATGTCCGGGTCATAAATCCATTTCTAATTTCAATTTCTTCATAAAATAATGATAGCATTTTATAAAAATGCTAAAATTGGGTACATGGAAATTATCCCTAAAAAAGAAATTGAAATGGAAATGGGGAGTGTGTTAATTTGGATCAGGCATAAATCTTGTCGCCCACAATTTTTGAATAGACTTCTGAGTCCACTTGAATATAAGCCATAGATTGCATCACATTCCAGCTTAGACTTATGCTATTATAATATTATGTCATATCAATTTGAAATTCAAAAAAAAAAAAAAACTAAAAACTATTACTATTATCAAATCTCAATATTACATCGCAATTGTAGGATCATAACGTTTTTATAATCTCACATTTACTATTCATACTATTATAAAGTTAACATAGTAATGCTATCTCACACTGTCAACACACTCACACGCACATGCTTTTCTAAATATTTTACTTTCATTTCCAACATACTCCACATGAAATCGAGAGCTCCATTTGAATACTATATAAATCATTGAAATTTAATGATGAGAATCGACCATGTAATTTTCATTCTACTAACAACTAATAGCTTGTGGTTCAAGTTTTTAATTTAAACTTTACATTATACAATTGGTAAAATATGTCACTCAAAATATGAAGCAAAATCAATAATCAAACTATAGCCATTGAAGGAATCAAAAAGTTACAACTTGAAAGGGATGTTTGAAGCTAGTTTCCTCCAAAGAAGCCATAAAACAGACGAAAGTTTGTCTGAAAATCTGGTGAAGGCCTAAGGTTTATTGCATGAGAGTTCAGCACTTGTTAGCGAGGTCTACCAAAGCGCTGTATGTCCCGATGATCCCACATACGAGGCCTATCACGACAATGCAGCTGCTCAGCGCAATCTGTGAAGAAGACGACATCAAGAAACAGCATAAACAAGAGCCACAAAATGCAAAAAATAATAAAAAATTAAAAAAAGCAACATTTGCACAATCCTAAAGATTTTGCTTCTTGTCTAGTGTGACTGTGTAAGACATTAGTCATCAGACAACATTTGACATGTGCCTAAAATCACATGTACTAACATTTTTATGTCTTCAAACGTTTTGGAATTTTAGATATGCCTACCTGCATTTTGGTGGCACTTTTCCTTCCAAGAATTTTCAAGAAGCATAGAGATGGCATCACCATAGCCTGAATCAAATTCCCGATATTTTAAAAATCAAAATAAAAAATCGCGTAAAAGATCAAAATGAAGTTCAACTCCTTACCATGAGAACGCTAAAGAGAGAGCCTATTAGAGACATCACCGTTCCTGCAAAGACGAGCAAGAAAAAAACATCACAATCTGATGGTGTTGTCTACAGGAGACGCGTTGTGACTTGTGAGAGAAATATTAAGGCCACTTACCGAAGAAGGGGATGAGGAAGGCAACTAGGAGAGAGGACAAGATGAGTGACGTTCGTATAAGAAGGAAGCACAAGTAAGTGTTAGAGATTCTTGATGGCAGCAGCTCCTCAATACCTCTAGCCAATGGATTCATTGTCAAGGCAATTTTATTTCTAGCTAAGGAAAATCTTGAAACATATCAAGCAAAATTTCATATATTATGTAATATGATACTCTATATAAGCAAGTTGAAAAAAATATGTTTATAGTAAAGGATATTTGGAGAATGGATTGATAACCTGTCAAAAGGAGTATGAAAATCAAATCATGTTCAAATTTCTTAGTTTTCAATAACATCAAAACACACATGAATGGGAAGCTGAGAAGCATGTTACCGTTGTCCACAAAGCTATTTTGGAGCTTAATTTGTGCTGTGGTAGATTCAAAGTTATTTGCGCGTTTGTGCTCTGCCCGAACATGAGGAATCCCATCACTGCAGCGCTACCATAAACGGTAACACATAGAATGAAACTGCAGCCAAGAAATGATGAGATTGATGAGAAAAAAAAAAGACCAGAATCTAATGCTTCTTTTAGTAAGTTTTAGTACCTTATGATAACTGCTTTCTTGAATTTGGTTTTATCAGCCATCGATTGGTATATATTGGGGAAAACCGAGTGGCCTGAGTAGCAGAAGCCATATACACCAATGGAGAAAGGGATGCCACTCAAATCCAGTAGTTTGCCACTGTGGTGAAAGCCAACTCCCTCTGTTGTACCAACAAATAACAAGCACAGAACTACAACTATCGTTGCAACGACTCCACTGGCTGCAAAAACCATAAAACATCATTCAAATTGTGGATCCAAACAAAGAACATGGTGTGTAAATACTTTGCAATACCTGAGAGGTAAGAAAGAAATTGAAGATCTTTAAGAAGAAGAGTGGGAAAGACGATTAGCACAGCTACGGTTGCAAAGAGATGCATAGTGTCAATCTTGAAGCCAAATATATTCAAAGACACTCCTGAGAATATTGTTGAGAGATTATCCCCTTCCAAGATTAAGTAGTCCGTGCACGACATCTGCATCCGTGGTTTGTGTTAGAAACCGGTAAAAAAAGATAGTCTGCAGAAGAGAAAGAGTACTATTGCCCTTACATATAGCTCTGAGTACAATATAATCTGCAAGAAAACAAAAAAAAACCAAGATAGTTAGTTTTTTATAGTTCAAGTTCAGATGAAAATGTGTAAAGATATCGACATACGGATATGAAGAGGCGACCCCATTTCCCAAACGCGGCCTCTCCCATGTCAGGAAAGGTGAGTATGCCTTGAGCACTTTCGAAGCAATGCTTCATGAGAATGGCCGTGTAGCAACAGATGAACGCGAAGAGGACTAGCACGAACAAGCTGGCCCAACCGCCTACTTTGACAGTGTAAGGCGTGGAGAGCAGCCCAACACCGGCCATCACATTCATACCTGCATCACAGCGAATTCAAGCACATGATATCAACAGAGAGAGTGTTCGTGTTTGGAGTCACTGCTACACTCACCGTTGAATACGGTCTGAAGAAGGCTGCATCCGTGGCCGAGAGGCGCGTGCTTGTGGAAGGAGGCCTTATCGGAGATAATGATCGAGTGCGCCCTCGATCTAGGAAGGTCTTCCGCCACAATGTGAACCTTGTTGTAATCAGCAAGCAGTGGGATTGTGGCATTTGATTCCAACAAGTTGTGGCTGCTGATTGCGGCAGACGTCCGAGGCCTTAGTATGCCGAAGCTTGGTGATGCAGATATCGAATATATGTCAACTGCTTCTCTGAAACAGGGGAGGCCTAATTGCTAGTTAAAAACTCCGACTTACTCAACAAATTAATCAAATTAAGGTTGAATGGATAAACCTGAAGCTCTGAGGCCACTGCTGTGAGACTGCGGAGGAGGAGAGGGAGGCGTCGTCTTCGATGCTGCTGCTGCTGGCGGTGTCTTCCACGTCGTATTCGGAGTCGTCCAAGAGATAGTCCAAGGAATCTCTAGTCATCTCCGGCGCCATTACACGGATTTGGTAGTACAGAGCTCAGTTGTTACAGCAGAAGCAAACCTCCTCAAATCCTACGCACACACAACACAATGCATGCAATTGCAATTATTAAGTGTGGGAATGGATTCGATTATTAACATATATACGTATATTCAATAGACTAGTTTTACATCCTCCCCATTTAAATCAAATTTAAAATATTCAAAGTTTTCGATCATACACATTATTTATAAAGTGGACCCACCATCCATTGTTAAATGTTATTTCTGTTTCTCTTACTTTATCAATTACTCTCTCTGCTCCCTAAAATCCATATCATTCACAAATTTATTTATTTTCTCAACGACTACAGTAGTAGTATAGAATATGGATTAGGCTCACAAAAATCTATCTAATTATCTATTTATGTGATAACACAAATTTGGAGAGCATTATGCAAACGAAGTAACGTATATATGGGGGCAGATGTGAAAAATGACACCTATAACAGGGACTAAATATTCCAAATTTAAAATTCAGAATTTTAAATATATACTCTTATTATGACCTCACGATGAATTATACTCCCCTCATTCCATAGTAATGGAGACGTTTCTTTTCGGCACAGAGATTAAGAAAAATTGTGTTAGATGAGTTAAGTAAAGGGAGAGTAAAGTGGAAAATAAAAAAAGGTAGAGAGATGAAGAGAGAATAAAGTAAGAGAGAGTAAAGTAGCGTGAAAAAATATGTTAACTTTTACTAAAAAGAAAAATAACTCTATTACTATGAAACGTATCAAAATGGCAAAATGATTATTATTATGGATTGGGGGGAGTATTGTACTGTTGTAAAATTTTACAATTAAAAAATTCGTTTGATAGAGGCATTAGCCCTCCTTATTTAACACTTTGCAATTATCTCGACACTTGTTTTACTTTTAACACAAATACCCAATACCCTAATTAGTCATTTTTTTCATCATTTGGGCATTGACTAAAAATGTCTCATATTTAGGTAATTAGCATTTAATTTTAATTTTGAAAATAAAATCTCCCACAAAAATTTTCGACAATTATAATATTCACATGATAGTCTTAAATACATGCCGCATATAATTAAGAGTACATGATATTGGCTGTATAGCCTGTAGGTGAAATTTCATCCCAACGAAAAATATAGTAAAACATATCATAAATATAAGAAATGACTAATGAGGAAAGAAGGAGATGGGGTCGATCTCCCAAAAATGGAAGCAATGAGGAAAGAAGGAGATGGGGTCGATCTCCCAAAAATGGAAGCAATTCATATATCATCAAAGAAATGAGGAAACAGAGACAATGTAAATTAAAGTCACCTATGGTAAGAAAAGTGAAAAGCATATACTTAAAATTGGGTTTAAATTTCCCTTTTTTTTGTTATGATATATACTTAAAAATGGGTTTCAATTTGGTGTGGAAGGTTGGAGATAACCTAAGATAATTATAAAAATTTAAACTTTTGTTTTGAAATTCATATTTCAAACCTTCTAAAAGTATAGAAATTGATGTTAATTATTGTAGTTGGGGACGGCCATTTAATTGCATGTGACTTCTAGTGTTGGCTATTTAGATGCATGTGGCTGTGCATCTACTACTACTATATATGCATATGTGAAAATAAAGGAGCATGGTATGTATATATCAGGTAGTTAAAAATGTAAGAGACATATATCAAGACAACAATATGGAAATGCAACCACATAACTATTGACGAAATTGACATGACCTTATTAAGGTCAAAATTAGATTTATATGTGAAAAGTCGAGAAAAAATTGCCTCTTTGTGGTCGTGTGGAGCCATTTTCATAGTATTTAAAAAAACCAAATATATCAATTTTATCATGTGAAATGGAAATTAAAATGAACTTCAAAGCTTTAACGCATGCCATTTATTTATTTAATTTTAAAATTCCTATAATGTGTGCAAGACTTTGCCTCGGATTCTTCAAGTGCTTTCTATTCTTTTTCTTCATTTTGCAACTTTAAGTCACAAAGACAATACACATAACAACTACATGCCGATTACATAATTTAATGTGAATTTCATAAATTCGGAGTACTACTAATAATTTAGTTTTGCTTACAAAAATATCACATTCCCTTTATGGTGGTCCATAACTCCATGCTTGCAACTTGCAAGTTGGAGCAAAAATGGATTGATCGGTTTGTCACATTACGAATGCGTAGCATCTGTCCAAAAAATGGAATGCCATAAGATTAATATAAAATCCAAAAAAATGGAAATTTTAATAAAATTAAGAACTAGTAGTAATAGCCATTATTACTTATTAGTATACTTTGAATATACTTTAATTAAGAAATTTCTTTGAATATCAACTATTGTATTCGAATTTGAAATTGCATGCCATCCTAATTTTCAAATAGAACTACACTTATAGATTGAAAAAGGTATTATGGAGTACCTAATTATAATGTGTAGTAGCTACCAGAATTCGTCCCACCAAATTAGTCTTCTAATCGTTTTCGGATGCCCTACATTATAATTATTATAAACTTTCTATTACTACAATAACATTAATAAAAAATAAAGGCAATAGAATAATAGCATATAATTAAATTACACACAACAAATAACTTTAAATTCATGAGTGATAAGGGTCCTATAAGGCACACCCCTGTTCACCTAAAATATGTGCATTAAAGTAATTTACATGTCATTTTCATTACTACAAAATTGTCTACATATCAAGTAGGAGTACAACATATTTTTAAAAATTCAATTATTATTGATTGGTTTATCTATTAAAAAAAAATAGAAAGCAGATGTTTTGTTTATACACAATTTTATAGAGTATATATGTCGTACATGGATTTGGATCTAATCTCAAATACATAGGGAATGTGCCCAATCACATGTTATGTTGCAAGCATACATTATATGGTTCCTGAAACTTTATTTTTATGATAATTGTAGTATATTTTTTATGTTTATTTCTCATATCATTTCATGACAACACGCTATATTCATAGATAATAACAACATATTAGTCACAGCTGCAACACCATTTTTTTTGTCATAGCTGCATAAAGAATCACAATTCAGATCAAATCAAATTGAATTAGATATGAGCATGTGAGGGGAATTTTTTCCATCACATAGTATTGTCACATTTAGAGGTTTATGTCAAATATTATTTTTTTATATTTACACTTTGAACCCAGTTCAGAGTAAAATGATAAAAAAAAAATATTCCATAGTTTATTAGGGTTCCATAAAAGTATTAAAAAAATATATAGAAATGTCTATTTTTATCATTTTAGTCCGTCCCATAAAAATAGACATTTCTATATATTTTTGGTAATTTGTTCTCTAATAAAGTTATTAGTAGGCCTCAGTTTATGTTAAGTTATTAATAATAGTCTAATCATTTTTCCTTTCTATTTTCATCATACTTAATCAATCTATCTATACATATATAAAATGCGAGTTTTGAGAAGTTTTGAATAACTATTTTGTGCAAGGGATGTAAATGCAATAAATAAAAACTGCAAAAGTAAATTTTGATTAAATAAATTTAGCTGTGAAAATATTTTAATGTACTAGCAGTTACAATGATTATTTCCATTAATTGCTTTTAATTCATTTTATTCGGTAGTAATACAATATTCTTTATAATTATGAAATAGTTAATTGAGCCGTTTATTCTTCTATTCAAATTTATCATTTTTACACTATACAACAACACATTGGACATGTTGAATACATTGGATTATGTAATTTAATCATAGTTGATATTCGGCTACTACAGTCATAATTTCAATTAATGTGAATTACACTAAAGATAAATTTTCGGTTAACTAATTAAAAAAATGAAACTACCACCAATCAAATGTGAGTTACACATAATAAAATTCAATATGAATACTATTAAGAAAAGCCTCTATATATATGCCCTATATTATCTCACAACTCCAAATATTCACACACCAAATATTCATACATCATACATTATACTTCCTCCCACGGTAATCAACTTCCCCAAAATTTGGCAAAATTTCATGTATCCAACGGTATGGTATCATTTCTAGCTTATAATTCCTTTCCTCATTGCGATCTCTATACATGTTGCATCACTGAATTTTTTCTATAAAAAGATTGTGATTATTTATCTATTTTAAGCACTATTTTTGTGCAATTATTATGTTCATAATATGTGATCTTATCAGCGAAAAATGAAATTATGGGATTTACCTTTCTCGATGATCTACATCCTAACAATACTTCTGAGTCATCAAAAGACCCGTGAAAGACGAAGGACATGGGGTGTTGTGACTACAATAAAGAGTGAGTGAGGCTGAGATGGAAGATATTGACGTTGACAGCGAGCTGATTGCGGCAACTACTAGCAAGAAATCTTCAAGAAACAAGGATGTAAATGGTGTAAATGGTTAAAATTGGCACGAGGGAAAAACAAGGATAGAGCATTTCTAGAAATTTGTGTAAATTTTTCTAATTGGATTTTTCTCTTTTCTCTTTGCATTAAGTAAATATACGCAACCTATAACATGATTTCTAAATTTCCATGCCTAACTAAAATATGTTTGCACACCTCAACTTTCAAATAAATAAATTTAATTAAAAGTTTTAATATCACACTTTATTCATACTCCCAAATTATATATATTTATGATTTTATATTTCTTATCATAATACTTATCACAAAATACAAAGTTAATATGAAGAAAAATCAACTAGTCGTGCAACACACGGGGTTGATACTAGGGTTTAGGGTTTAGCTAATAATAATCAATTAAGATTATGAATTGAATATGATTATACATGATTTCTAACGCTTTTTATTTATATCATAAAATAATATATGTTTTAATTACTATTTATTAGGTAGATAAATGTTCTTTCATTTTTTGTGATGTATAGTTGCATTTGAAAGGTTTTAGAAATTGTTAGTGATCTTTGTCTATAAATACATGTTTTATCAATGTGCAAACCATAAATGAGGCGGAACAGGTGTCATATGAGAGAGTGAAAGACGAAGAAAAAAAGACGTGAGTCGGAGATAGTGGAGAGAGAGTTGTGCAAAAGATGGTAAAAGGCAAAGAGCACTTTTAAATCCTTTTTGAAGATCATTCTATTATAGTGATATTATTTCATATCTAAGTATTTTCTTCATGTTAATTTGTTTTATTTTTTCATCTAGGCTACAATATTTTATTTTTTACAAATAAAGAAATCACATAAGTTGTTGACTATCTATAATATTTTGAAGCTACAGCTTTACACATTCGTCGCCAACTTCGTCACTTCCATAATTTTCATGCAAAGAAAAACACCTAACAACGAAATGGCTAAAGGAAGCAAAGAAGACAAAAATCATAAATATCACATTTGCATTTGCGCATATGCATAAATCATCAATTTAGAGATTAAGGAGAAAAATAAGGCTGAAGAAGAGTATAGATGTGGTTTGTGTTTTTTTGTTTGTTTTGTTATTCATTATTTATCTTTTTATGGCGATATTATTGTCCTAATTATATTTTGTAGTGGTATATTAAATAATTGAATATTGATGGTAATTTAATATTAAAGTATGTATGCATTAAGGATGGTAATTTTCTTTGTTGTAAAGACCTATATAAGTGTTGTAATTAACAAATATTTCATGATGATTTAATTTAAACTTATTTAATTTTATATCGTTAATCCATATTGTGATTATAATGTATTACATTTTATTTTTTAATCTCGTAATGATGTTATTTTTTATTTTATGTTACTTATTCACAATGTCTATTTAATAAAACAGAAATATTTTGTGTCGCGCATAGTGCGTGGGCTAAAACTAGTTGTGCAATAAAATTCAAGCTATTTATATGGAACTATTTATATGGAACGGATAAAGTATTTTATATTAGGGCAAATAGTCAAAAGAAATACTATAAAGTTCGGTCAATTTCTGGTTTATCCCAGAACTTTAAAAAAAATCAATTTTAACTTTGATGATTATTAAAATTGTCCCATATAGTTGAATTTCAAATAAAAATTGCATGGCATGAACATAAAAAGTGTATGATATGGACGCCGGAATTGAACATACTTTCTGAGTTTTTGAAATATTGATGTATTAATTTAATTCCAAAGTTCAAATTACACACTCATACAATGAATGTACTGTGGATTATATAAAATATCTTACTTACATTAAATACACAAAAAAAAAAAAATTTGTTATTTGACAATCAATTGTCTACATGTTTTAGTGACACGTAATTTTAGGAAGGATTGTTAGATAAAACAATTAGAGAGAGAAAAAGATACATTAATAACGAGAGAGAAAGAGAAAAATTTATTTTCAAACAAAAAAAATGGACAACTTGAATGACAAAAAGAAAAGAAAGAAGTAAATCTATACCTGATTTGCCTAATTATATTTAATCTGCTGTACATTCTTATCTTGAGTTTATGTAATTGGAACTTTAGAATAAAATTAATAACGTGGTTTTAATTTTGACAAAGATTTCACAATGCTTCAACTGCAATCCCATAATTATTCCTTTCGTTACCCATCAAAACAAAAACTCCAAAGAGAGATACTTTACTTCTTGTGGTGTAAAAACTTCTTATTCTCACTCTTTCTTCATACTAACCTCATCAACTAGACCCCCAAAAATCTTACTACAAAATTAGAAAAACAAACCCTTCCACTTTTCATTTATCTCCCTAAACCAGATTCATCAACGATAAGAACCAATTCTTGCCAAGTTCTTCCGCAGAAAATGGGGCAGTCCCTCAACAAATCAGGTAATCGTATAGCACCGGGAATTCAAATTTCTCGTATAGCACCGGCACATAAAAATACACCAGTATGATTCTTGATGTGCAGGAAGTGAAGAGAAGGAGAAGGAAATCGAACCCGTGATCCTCAATCACTACGACAAATACTTCAGCAACACCAAGGATTGGAACTACGCAGATTTCTACCATGCTGTTTGCCAAATAGTCGAGTAATTATCATCATACATCATACTTACCATTTTAGATAATTAATGATGGATATAAACAGTCTCTGAATGCTTATAAACGTCACTTTTCCTACAGAGAAATTAACAGAACTATAGGCCGACCTCAGTTTAAGGTGCAAGAGAAGAGCAAGCTCCAACAAACCTATAATGTAAGCTAGTAACTCCTAATTTTTTTACCTATTTATCTGATGTTTTAGTGCAAACAATAGTCTCTTTCCTATAACATCTCAGACAAGTCGTTCTTCTGTTCCAGAAACACAGGGGAGGCGAGGGGACACCATTGAAAAAGGAACAGTTTCAGAAGATCTTGAAAGAAGTGATTCTTGACACAGGGGTTACCAACATAGGAGGAGCAAAGGATATGTTCTTTTACCTGTATGGAGTGCCAGCTGCAGCCTTGTTCTTAAAGCAACGTCTGGCTCCAAAACTCATCCCAAATGAAGTTCTCATCCCTGTTGTCACTTCTGCTACAGTCTTCCTTCTCGCAAAGCTCAACAAACTATAGTAATTCCAACAGTTTCATCTTATCACATTGTATTTCTCAAGCAGCTATGTTCGTGAATCTTAGTCGGAAATAGAGTTTGTGTCCGACCCAATGAACAAGGTGCTTCAAGACCATTTATGGTACCATCACAATCAAAAGACATTAAGACATAAAGGAAAGAGATACGTATCAAATTATCAATGAGCCCAAAAACAAACCATGGAGTGACATAAACAGACATCTAATTAGTAACATCACAATGTACTTGACAATGACAGAAAAAACAATCACCTAAGAATATTAGGTCTTGATTCTGTAATAAAACCATCAACCACACAGGTTGAAATACCTTATTGCGTTTATCAGCGCATTCTTATTTAAACTATCAACCAGGAAAAACTTCAATTATGAAAGAAAAATCTCTACGAATCGTCAAATTCCACTTCAGAGCATTTGTTGACATACTGACGACTCCAAAGACTAATATTATAAACTTTAAGCTTTTCAAACTTTCATCATGGCAGACGACACACGGAATGCTTCAGATGAAAGAACTTCACCAGCCACAAAGGTAAAAGGATTTGCTAGAACTTCTACAAATTCCCATCCAGGCCATCCACCACAATCCAAATATCCCTGAAGGCTTATCCAACTGATCCGACCAGAGAATGCATTCAAGCTTATAAGATTTCCACGCGCATTACTCACTGAATTATAAGCTCCATTCAAACCATCTGCCAAACTCGACACAAGCTGCAAGAAAATAAAAAAAGGTCATTCCACATAACCTCAAACAGAGAATGCAGAGAAAAGGTTCTAGGGTTTGGGGGAGGTGGAGAGAAAGACCTCTTGCAAAGCAGGTGCCTGCAACGCTCCAGACCAACAATGTTCCCTTAAAACTTAATAACATTGCCCATTTCCAAACATTGACGGACGAAATGTAGCACCCAAGAACATTTGATGCTGCAGCAATTTGGCAATCACCATAATGTGTAAGAAACCAAACTCAGTAAGATACTAGACTGAAACACTTAGTAATGATATATTCAAGGACCCCGCATATAGGTATATTCTCCCACCGTATTCAAAAAATAGAAACATTTGAAACGGCATGGGTTTTAAGGCACAATTGGTAAAGTAAGTTTAAAAAACGGAGGGAGTATAAAAATAAACATGCATGCCACAAGGAATAGACATTACCTTTGCCATCTATGCTTCCTTAATCATCTCACACAAAGAAACGACTTTCCCAAAGTGACTGTCCTTGATACTGCTGCTGTGGCAAGCCAAGTTGTTGGTTCCCTTTCTGAAATTCTTTCTGCTGCTCCTCATAGTGCAGCATATGTTCTGAAAAGGGATTGTCCTGCCAGCCTTTCTGATTATTACTCTGGACTTGTATTGGTACCTGCTTCCCAGGGAAAGGGAAATTAGCAGTTCCCATTAAGCCATTAATATTGCTCACAGAAGGGAATGCAGGGACGATATGATTCCCAGAATTGCTGAACCCAACACCTTGGTTGGATGAAGACAGCTGATAGCCATCAAGCCAGCTGTAATCATCTGTTTGAGGAATTGAAGTTTCATTCTGGGGCATGCTGTTGAATGCTTCATCCACAACCTTGGAAGGAAGAGAGCCAAAACCAGGTGGTGGACCGATGTGTCTAACAGGTCGACTCACTGGATTCTTTTTTGAGCCAGGCGGCATGACCAATGATGGTTTGGCGCTCAGGCCATCAACGAATGAACCAGAAGTTATGATAGAGTCAAACTTAGATGGCACACTAGCTTGTGGATTCATAACAGGATAGTTATGGCTAGGACCAGCATGGATAAATTGGGGGTAAGGCAAGGAAACAGATGCATGCTGATAAAGTCCAAACTTATCTTGCAGATCAGATTTCACTCCATTTTCCATCAAGTTCATCTGGGAAAAACCATTTGCAATAGGCAACTGATTTGCTGACCACATCGATGTGCTGGGTTGGATGGGTTGCGGATACTGAGTAGTTCCATTAGCAACAGTGTTAAATCCAGGTGCAGAAGATTTCATGCCTGCAGACACCGCACTCTTTAAGAGGAACCCATCTTGCACAGCAGAGGGAGATCCCTTTTCATTCCCAAAATCAACCTTGCTAGCCTCACCGACAGAAGCAGAAATCCCCGGAGAAGTCAATTTCAGAGAGAACTCATCCATATGCCTTTCAGTAGTTGGAGGCTTAAATACAATCACCTCGTCATCTTCATCATCCGCTTCCGCACCCACCACTATCTTTGGCAGAGCAGCCAGAGCCATTCGCCCTTTCGATGAAATATCTAGCGAGTTAACATTCACATTAGGTTCCAAATGACTGGGAAGCGAAAGATCATCAGAAATCTGAGGTTCAACACCAAAGACAAACTTTTTCATCTGATCGTCGAAATATACTCCATCAGGGCCAACTCGAACAACATTAGCAAGAGCCTTTCCAGCTGCTATAATCCTCTTTACACGTGCAATCCTCTCTTTGCTGCCTCCATCACCTCCAAATAAGTGCTTCCTTGAAAAATCAAGGATGAGTTGAGCAGGAAGCAGAGGATGAAATCCTCTCAACTCAAAATCTTCAGGTAATGCAAGGCGATTAGCAGTTTCACTTTCATCATACTTGCTCATATTTGAGAAACATGTCTCATCTTCATCTTCATTAATCGACACGAGGCCACTAGACAAGAGCTTATTCAGAAATATGATGCATTTATTCCAGAAAAAAGATCTTGCTTTAACTTGTTTCTCCTCCAATTCACTGCCAACAGCAAAATCCTGACGACACGCCAACCATTCTACAAACACCATAATCCCAGGTAGAAAATAGCTTAATGAGGGATCAGTTAAATGGTTGCACCGCTCAAGAATGCTGCCCACAAATTCAAATGCAGCAGTAAAAGCATTTTGAAGCAGGACATTGCGTTGTAGAATGTCAGCATAGGATTGGTTTTCACCTTCCCTGCTCACATTATGTACAGTGAATATTAGGACCGCAATCATTCTAATGATTGCAAGCCTACACTCAGCTGCATCTGAACCAAAGTTGAGCTCGTCATCAGCCCCACTGGAAAGAAGTTCCAATAAATCACTTTTAACCATAGAGAACGCTTCAGGAAAGATTTCAAGGCTGGAATCATAACAAAAGGAACAAGTGTCAGTAATTGTCTTCTGCAACTAGAATCTTCTAATGCTTTACCAAATTCAGAACCAACCTTGTGCGCGTGAAGAGAATGCCGTTCAACCTAACAAACTTTGTAATAAAAGCTTTGAAGAGTTCAGACTTATTTGGAGCTCTTTCCTTCATTGCACTAGCTACTGGCTTATTTTCCTTCAAGGCAGGCCTTGGCTCCCCTTTGCCTTTTCCCTTTCCAGGCAACCTTGCAGGCGACATCTTCACAGAAGGAGCTTTACCATCACCAAGTATCTGGGAGTAATTCTGACGATTCTGTGAAATAAATGAAAGAGCATTAAGAGAGAAAACTATAGGGTTCCATATGTATCTTCACCCATTCTGTAACCACTTTAAAATATAACTGTTGTTCAACACTTCCAGAACCACAAGACTTTTGAAAATGAGCAGTGACGGCAGGAAGTTCTGACTTGTAGGTTATTTTCTAAACTTAAGGTTCTACAGAACTAGTTGGCAGGTCAAGTTACTCAGGATGCAAGAAATTGAAGTTGTGCTGTCACAGTAGTCTGGACACTATTTTTACCTTCTCAAACGCAATGATTAAGTTGTCTCTTGCAGTTACAAATGGGATATCCACTGCTAGACTTCGAAAATAGCGATATATCGACAGCAGTTCATCATTTGAATATCCAGCCAGTATGGCAAGCTAAAAATTGCAAAGGACAACATTCAATTAAGGCGACCAAGAGACTCAACGAAGTCAAGCACGCTAGTTAATAGGAAGTAATTAAGAAAATAATAATATTGATGTATCAGTGCACCTGATGATGTGGATTACCACTTGAAGGCCATATTGAGGAAGCTTGCGAATAATAGCTTGATGCAGCTGCAAAATCCCGGGCTTTAGAATCCCCTTCTCCATATAGGCTTTTGTAACGAGCAAGATCACCCAAATAGATCAGACAACGATGACATGTCATCAAACCTTTTTTCCCCTCTGGAGATTTATTTCCATCTTTTGACACTGGGATCTGATTTTCTGGATCATCAGAAGAATATCCCAATGGGAGTCCATACTTAGATCTTATCTTCAACATCAAATCATGATAAAATCCAGTAGCCTCAGAGAGGAATGTCTTAAACTGAGTACGGATCTTTGTAAGTCGATCAGGTAGCGCACGAAGTGTCCCTTTACCATTTTGGGGTGCAGGTGATCCTGCCGAAGCCGCTGCAGCAAAGAGGGCCCTTAGCTCCTCAATCCTCCTATAATGCAATTGCCATAGAGCATATTCTATATCATGTTGTTCAGAAAAAGCATGGTCTTCAAGGAGAATTGCTTCATAATTTTCACGCATATTCTGCCATGTGTTAGGATCTGAAGGGATTCTGGCCTGTGCTGCTTTTCTTCGCTTGTTCTCCAACTCAACATTCTACAACAGGACAAAGAAGTCAAGTCAGACTAGAGAAAATACACCATTAACTTTTTAGGCAGACAGAGAAATAAAGATGCAATACTTTTTAGGGGTGTCAATCCCATAACTTTTGAAACTGGAATATAAGATCAGAAGATTTTAATTTTTCCCAAATGTCCTATGATGATCCAAATCAAAACTGATGTGTCAAAATTAAATATGATGTGGCAGCACAAGCACATGGTTTTTGAAAAATCATACTCCCTCCGTCCCCAAAGATTATGAACAATGTGTTCGCCACGGGTTTTAATATATAAAGGGAAAAGTAAGAGAGAGAGGGAGAAAGGGTAGTGGAAATAATGTTAGTGGAGAGTGGGGTCCACAATATTGTAATGGTATAAGTTTGTAAATAAAATGGTACGGAAAAGTTATGATTTTATATACCAGTTTCAAAGGAAGTTAATGTAAAGTTGTGATTCAAATGGTAATTATTCCGACTTTTTATGATGGCATGGCAAACATGAGAATCAAAGGAAGTAGTAGGAGATATATACCTTGTTGAAAAGTTGTTGAACACGCTCTCTAGAAGGATTTTCTTTGGCGTTATCCATCAGCAAGGTCATCTTCCATCAAATGAATGGTTGCAAAAGGCAATTGAACACGATAGAGACAGTAAAAATACACAACATCTTCATAAGAAACTGACAATGGAATAACATAGTAATCAGAAATAAAGGGTAAACAGAAAAACAAAGTTCATCGTTATGTGCACCAAATGTTATTACAGTAATTTTGAAAAATAGAGGTGCAAAAAAGCATACCAGCCAGAGCGAAACACATGCAAATATTATACTAATCTGATGTCTGCTATCGTGAATACACCTTATTCTTACAAAGGTGCAGCTAAAAGATGCCCTCTTTCAAGCCATGAAATCAAACATTTCAATTTTCAACTGCATAATATCATCTATGTAATAAGTATATTTCAGTGTTCATCACACGCCCTAAAAGTGCATAACCAACAATAAATCATAGTACTAATATTTTGCATTAGTTCTAATTGCCAACCCTTAACATATGGGACTATGGGAGTTCGGCAAGGATAAAAATAAGTCAAATAAATAAAAATTAAGTCAAAGCAAGTCTTCATCATAATCAAATAATGGATAGAATGCCAATGCTCATAAAAGTTGTTGCAAATTGAATGTTTACGATTCAGTTCCGGAGAGGATTAAATGTTCCAAAAATACATGCAAGTCAAAACCTTCATTCTTATTTTATTGATACTTACAGTAGGACTACAAATATAAATGAACATGAGCAACAATTGGGCATGAGCTAAAACATAACAAGACAATTGATTGATAAATGAACAATATCCCAAACCCTAAAATCATCCATATTGACCGGCATGTGGAAACAACTTCGCAGATTTTAGGTTCATGAGGTTAAATAACTATAAAAACATCAGATATTAACCACCAAGCATACAAAACCTTAAATTAAACCGACAGAATACATCAATCAAACAATGAGAATTATCATCATAAAATCTATAAGTGCACAGCAACCATAATCTCCCAATAAGAAACCAAAAGAAACTCACCACCAGCAAAACAACTGCACCAGATCGGCAAAATTCCACAGATAAAAACTGAGAATGATTACCCCAATTCAAATTTCATATCCATTCAATCTAGGGTTTGTAATTGGGGACTCTGATTTTGGTGGGTTTTCTGTATCCTCGAAATTCATTAAAAATCTAAAGGATTTTCTGATGCCATAGAATTGTGGGAAGTAGAAAAAGTGATGAATTGGTTGAGAGGGAGGGAGAAGGTGAGAGGAGGGAGGCGACGGGATGACGATGACTTTTTGATTTTTGATTTTCTATTTTTGAATTATGTATTTATATTGGGAAAATCATGACATTCAAGTATTCAACCAAGTTTACTCTATACGCAGCCGTCACTGTTTGTAAGTCACCTCCTCAAAAATATACTACTCCCTCCGTCCCAAGGTAATTGGGTATTTCTTTTGGGAACGGAATTTAAGAAATTGAAGTGTCAAAGGATAAAGTAGAAAAAATAAAATATAATAGATAGTAAAGACAAATGTATAAGAGCTGTCGCCGACCTAATATTCATATAGAGCACTACATGAAAAAATTATATATTCGACATTTCACAATAGTACATGAAGAAAAGGAAAAAAAAAATCACATAATTAAGCTCGACACTTCAAAACATAAATCACTTCCACCATAAAGACCTACAAAGAGAACAACATAAACAACACGAAGAAGAATTTGACAAGGCCGTGTTCATGCACGGCCGCAGCAAAGAGGGTCACCCCGTCTGCTACAAAGTACGAAATTATTTGTTATTTCTCTAACAACTCTAAACTCAAAACTGTATTTGGGAGCACGTGCATCATTATAAAGCATGAAACATATTTAAGAGTTAAAAAACAAAATAGGTTTTGTTTTCAAGTCTTGCTTTTCTTTGGCTATATATTGTTGTGCAACATTACCCCTAACTATACCACTAATCCACTAACTATGGAAATTAATTAATCAACTAACACTTAATCACACGTTTTATATATTTTAATTCATTTAATATCTATTTTAAATGGTCATTTTCCAAATACCCCTAAAATTCCTCTTATTTCTCTAAACACCCCCAAAACTCCACTTTTATATATTGTATAGATTGATGGTTAACTTCATAAGTTAAACCCCTTTAAATAGTGATTAGTAAGTATCATTATATATAAAATATGCATTTTAACTGTAAAAGGTGGATCACCTATTCTTAACACAGTATTTCATAATTCCTAAATACACTTAGGACTCGTTTGATAAAAAAGATTGGATATAAGAAGATATGTAAAACAGGATAAGAAATACGGGCTTCATATCAAGATATGTAAAGATATGATTTTTTTTCCGTTATTGTTTGATAGAAAAGAAATTGTCTAAAATTGTATTTTATATTAAATAACATGGCTTAACTTGACAAATTGGTGGGATACATAAACATGGTTAATGTTATAATTTTGGTAAGATTGGTTAGAGCCCTTGTCTTATATTAGACTTTGAGTTAAGCTTAAATATAATATCAAACAATTAGAAATGTCCATATATAATTCTCTATCTTGGTAAAACACGCCCTTAGCAGTAGGTTATTTAGTTTGATATATTAGATGGTTGTCCGAAATTGGACCATGTTAGTGAATTTTAGTGAGAAATTGAGTTTGTGCCCAACCCAATGAACAAGCTACATCAAGACCATCGTGGTACCATCACACATCACAATCAAGATATGTAAATAAAAGAGATACGTAATGAAATGTCCACTAGACCAAAAACACACCATGGACTGATATCGACAGACATCAAGTATCATTACAATGTACTCGACTTGACAACGAAAAAAACAATAACAATCACCTAAGAATATAATGTCTTCATTCCATAATAAAACCATTAACCATCAACCACAAGGGTTGAAATACCTTACTGCGTTTATCATCGCATTCTTATTTAAACTATCAACCATGAAAAACTTCAAATATCAAAGAAAAATCTCTACAAATCGTCAAATTCCACTTCAGAGCTTTCGTTGACATACCGACGACCGCAAAGACTTGTATTATAAAAATTTAGCTTTTCAAACTTTCATCATGGCACACCACACGGAATGCTTTAGATGAAAGAACTTCACCAGCCACAAAGGTATAGGATTTGCTAGAACTTCTACAAATTCCCATCCAGATATGACCACCCCCATCCACCACAGATCCAAATATCCTTGAAGGCTTATCCAACTGATCCGACCAGAGAATGCATTCAAGCTTATAAGATTTCCACGCACATTACTTACTGAATTATAAGCTCCATTCAAACCATCTGCTCGATACAAGCTGCACGGGAAAAAAAAAAAAAAAAAAAAAAAAAGAGAGAAAAAAAAAAAGTTATTCCACGTAACCTCAAAAGGATAATGCAGCGAAGTGGTTCTAGAGTTGGGGTGAGGGGGAGAGAGACCTCTTTGAAAGCAGGAGCCTGCAACACTCCAGACCAACAATGTTCCATTAAAACTTAATAACATTGCCCATTTCCCAACAGCGACGGACGAAATATAGCACCCAACCATGAACATTTGCTGCTGCAGCAATTTGGCGACCACCATAATGTGTTAGAAACCAAACTCAGTAAGATACTAAAGTGAAACCCTTATGCCGAAGTTTACTTTGGTAATACTGACAATTTTTAATGAATATTCAAGGTCCCAGCATATAGGTATATATATAAATAGAGATGCATGCCACAAGGAATATGGACATTACCTTTGCCATCTATGCTTCTTAATCGCCTCACACAAAAAATCGACCTTCCCAAAGTGACTGTCCTTGATACTGCTGCTGCGGCAAGCCAAGCTGTTGGTTTCCTTTCTGAAATTCTTTCTGCTGCTCCTCATAGTGCAGCATATGTTCTGAATAGGGATGTTCCTGCCAGCCGTTCTGTTTATTACTCTGGACTTGTATCGGTACCTGCTTCCCAGGGAAAGGGAAAGTAGCAGTTCCCATTAAGCCATTGATATTGCTCACAGAAGGGAATGCAGGGACGACCTGATTCCCAGAATTGCTAAACCCACCACCTTGATTGGATGAAGACAGCTGATAGCCATCTAGCCAGCTGTAATCATCTGTTTGAGGAAGTGAAGTTCCATTCTGGGGGTTGCTATTGAACAATGCTTCATCCACAACCTTGGAACGAACAGAGCCGAAACCAGGTGGCGGACCAATGTGTCTAACAGGTCGACTCACTGGATTTTTTTTTGAGCCAGGTGGCATGGCCAATGATGGTTTGATGCTCAGGCCATCAACGAATGACCCAGAAGGTATGATGGAGTCAAACTTAGACGGTACACTAGCTTGCGGATTCATTATAGGATGGTTATGGCTAGGACCAGCATTCATAAATTGGGGGTAAGGCAAGGAAACAGAAGCATGTTGATATACTTCAAACTTATCTTGCAGATCAGACCTCACTCCATTTGCCATCAAGTTCATCTGGGCCATACCACTTGCTATAGGAGAGTGATTTGATGAACACATTGAGGTGCTGGGTTGGATAGGTTGCGGATACTGAGTAGTGCCATTAGCAACAGTGTTAAATCCAGATGCAAAAGATTCCATGCCTGCAGTCAATGCACTCTGCAAGAGAAACCCATCCTGCACACCAGAGAGGGATCCCTTTTCATTCCCAAAGTTAACCTTGCTAGCCTCACTGACAGAAGCAGAAATCGCTGGAGAAGTCAATTTCAGAGAGAACTCATCCATATGCCTTTCAGTAGTTGGAGGCCTAAATACAATCACCTCGTCGTCTTCATCATCCGCTTCCACACGCACCTCTATCTTTGGCAGAGCAGCCAGAGCCATTCGGCCAACCGATGAAATATCTAGCGAGTTATCGTTCACATTAGGTTCCAAATGACTGGGAAGCAAATTCTCATCAGGAACCTGAGGTTCAGAACCAAAGACAAACTTTTTCATCCGGTCGTCGAAATATACTCCATCAGGGCCAACTCGAACAACATTAGCAAGAGCCTTTCCAGCTGCTATAATCCTCTTTACACGTGCAATCCTCTCTTTGCTGCCTCCATCACCTACAAATAAGTGCTTCCTTGAAAAATCAAGGATGAGTTGAGCAGGAAGCAGAGGATGGAATCCTCTCAACTCAAAATCTTCAGGTAATGCAAGGCGATTAGCAGTTTCACTTTCATCATACTTGCTCATATTTGAGAAACATGTCTCATCTTCGTCTTCAGTAATAGATACAAGGCCACTAGACAAGAGTTTATTCAGAAACACGATGCATTTATTCCAGAAAAAGGATCTTGCGTTAACTTGTTTTTCCTCCAATTCACTGCCAACAGCAAAATCCTGGCGACACGCCAACCATTCCACAAACACCATAATCCCAGGTAGCAAATAGCTTGATGAGGGATCAGATAAATGGTTGCACCGCTCAAGAATGCTGCCCACAAATTCAAATGAAGCAGTGAAAGCATTTTGAAGCAGGACAGAGCGCTGTAGAATATCAGCATAGGACTGGTTTTCACCTTCCCTGCTCACATTATGTACAGTAAATATCAGGATAGCAATCATTCTAATGATTGCAAGCCTACATTCAGTTGCATCTGAACCAAAGTTAAGCTCATCATCTGGCCCACTAGAAAGAAGTTCCAATAAATCACTTTTAACCATAGAGAACGCTTCAGGAAAGATTTCCAGGCTGGAATCATGACAAAGGAACAATTGTCAAAATTTGTACATTCTGCAGCTACAATCCTTTAATACAATTATCAAATTCACAACATACCTTGTGCGCGTGAAGAGAATGCCATTCAACCTAATAAATTTCGTTATAAAAGCTTTGAAGAGTTCAGACTTATTTGGAGCTCTTTCCTTCAATGTACTAGCTACCGGCTTATTCTCCTTCAAAGCATGTCTTGGCTCGCCTTTGCCTTTTCCCTTTCCAGGCAACCTTGCAGGTGACATCTTCACAGAAGGAGCTTTACCATCACCAAGTATTTGGGAGTAATTCTGACGATTCTGTAAAATTTTAAAAAAAAAAATGAGAAAATTATGCTTCTGTAAAAATTTAAAGAGAAAATTATATGCTCAACTTAGGCTTCCATGGAACTAGTTGCCAGATCAAGCTGACTCAAGATGCAAGTAATTGAAATTATGCTGTCACAGTAGTCTGGACACTGAATTTACCTTCTCAAATGCAATGATTAAGTTATCTCTTGCAGTAACAAATGGGATATCCACTGCTAGACTTCGAAAATAGCGATATATCGACAGCAGTTCATCATTTGAATATCCAGCCAGTATGGCAAGCTAAAAATTATAAAACGAAAAAACTGAATTAAGGCGACCGAGAGATTCAAAAGTAAAACATGCTACGTAATAGGAAGTAACAAAAAAATCATAATAGCGATATATAAGTGCACCTGATGATGTGGATTACCACTTGAAGGCCATATTGAGGAAGCTTGCAAATAATAACTTGATGCTGCTGCAAAATCCCGGGCTTTAGAATCCCCTTCGCCATATAAGCTTTTGTAACGAGCAAGATCACCCAAATAGATCAGACAGCGATGACAAGACATCAAGCCTTTTTTCCCCTCTGAAGATGTGTTTCCATCTTTTGACATTGGGATCTGATTTTCTGGATCATCAGAAGAATATCCCAATGGGAGTCCATACTTAGATCTTATCTTCAACATCAAATCATGATAAAATCCAGTAGCCTCAGAGAGGAATGTCTTAAACTGAGTACGGATCTTTGTAAGTCGATCAGGTACCGCACGCAGTGTCCCTTTACCATTTTGGGGTGCAGGTGATCCTGCCGAAGCCGCTGCAGCAAAGAGGGCCCTTAGCTCCTCAATCCTCCTATAATGCAATTGCCATAGAGCATATTCTATATCATGTTGTTCAGAAAAAGCATGGTCTTCAAGGATAATTGCTTCATAATTTTCACGCATATTCTGCCATGTGTTAGGATCTGAAGGGATTCTGGCCTGCGCTGCTTTTCTTCGCTTGTTCTCCAACTCAACATTCTACATCAGGCCAAAGAAGTTAAGTCAAACAATAAAATATACACCTAACTTTATAGGCATACAAACAAATAAAGATGCAATACTTCTTAGGGGTGTCAATCCCATAACTTCTGAAACTGGAATAAAACAGCTTTTCAATTTTTCACAATTGTCCAACAAGGATTAAAATCGGAACTGATGTGGCAACAAAACCACATCATTTTGGATAAATCGTACTGTAGTATTTGATTTTGCGACATTAGTTTCAATTTTGAGCATTGTGGGACAATAGTGAATGTTTTAAAAAGTTACTACTATGATTTAATACTCCGGTTTCAAAACTTATGGAATTGACCAGTAATAAATGAGAAGTTTTTATTTAAATGGCAATTATCCCTACTTTTTAGAATGGTATGGGAAACACGAGAATATTTTATCGTTGTGCGCTGAGAAAATCAAAGGAAGTTGTAGGAGATATATACCTTGTTGAAAAGTTGTTGAACACGCTCTCTAGTAGGATTTCCTTTGTCGCTATCCATCACCAAGGTCATCTGCACTCCAATAAATGGTTGCAAAAGTCAATTCGACATGATAGAGACACATTAAAAATGAACATCTTCATAAGAAACTGACAAGGAAATAAAAGAGTAATAAAAAATAAGGGTTAACAGAAAAACAAAGTTCATCATTATGTGCAACAAATTTTATTAGAGTAATTTTGAAAAATAAAGATGCAAAAAAAGTATAACAGCCAGAGCGAAACACATGCAAATATTATCCTAATCTGATGTCTGCTATCGTGAATACACCTTATTCATACAAAGCAGCAGCTAAAAGAAGTCTTCTTTCAAGCCAAATATCTAACATTTCAATTTTTAAATGCCCATTATCATGTAAGTATATATTTCAGTGTTCAACACACACCCTAAAAGTGTGTAACCAACAAGAAATCATAATATTTGTCCATGAGGTCCAATTGCCTACCCTCTTCATTTATATGAAAATTCACAAAACAAAAAAAGTAAAAATAAATTAAAAATAAAACAAAGCAAATCTTTAACATAATCCAGTAAAGGATATATGTCAGTGCTCATAAAAGTTGCCTAGATGAAAGTATATAATTCACTTCCGGAGAGGATTAAATGCTTCAAACAAAAACAAGCAAGTCAAAACCTTAATTCTTATTTTACTCAAACTTAAGATATGACTGCAACTGGACATGAGCTAAAACATGACAAAGCAATTGATTGATAAATAAACCAAATGCCAAACCCTAAATTCATCTATGTTTACCGGCATGTGGAAACAACTTCGTAGATTTAGGTTAAATGAGGTTAAACAACTAAAAAATCAGCAAATATTAACCACCAAGTCATCAAACATACAAAACCCTAAATTAAACCGACTCAATACGTCAATCAAATAACAATAATAACCATCATAAAACTATACGTGCACAGCAACCATAATCTCCCAATAAGAAACTCCCCCCCAACAAAATAACTGCACAAGATCTGCAAAGATTACCAGCAAAAAAACTGCCAATGATTACCCCCAATCAAAGTTCACATACATTCACACGCTCGCCGAATCTAGGGTTTCTAATTGCGGGCTTCGATTTTGGTGGGTTTTCTGTATTCTTGAATTCACTAATAATAATCGAAAGGATTTTCTGATGCCATAGAATTGTGGGAAGTAGAAAAAGTGATGAATTGGTTGAAAAAGAGGGAGGAGAGGGAATGCAGGGGATGACGATGACCTTTTGATTTTTTATTTTTGATTTTTCAAGTTTTAAATTGTTTTTATTTTGGGCAAAACATTAAAATCAACGAAGGTTTTTATAGTAGGTGTGTCTATGCCGCCGTGACTGTTACTCACCTCCTCAAAAATAAAATTGGTTTTTTCTTCTTATTTTAGGGTGGATATAAAACCAAATTGTCTTTATGCGTAGAAAATTAAATCAACGGACGTTTCAGATGATTAATTTTGATTTTATTGGTGATAATTTCATATCTATTGTGAGAATATGTAGTAGTTTTAGTGTGATATTACAAAAACAAAATCAAATTAAAAAATGCTGAAGCACAATAGTCAGAGGGCGAGAGCAGCCCAATGCAGCATGGGCTTATTGTTAAATAGTACTTTATTAGCCCAAGTAAGTGATGTCGCTGATTAAATAATTTCTTAGCCCAAATTAGTGTTGTCGATAATTTATCATCCTTATTTATCATTTATTGTAAAACTAATATGTAAAAAAAAAAGTAGATATGATTGTATTGAATTTATGCCTTGTTTATTATACTCATAAAAGAATACTACAATATTAAAAGAATTTTAACATAATACACTGGAACACATTTGTATGCTAATTGTTGTCATAGTTGTGAAATAGTACTAACTAAAAGAAAAAAGAAGCAGTGCAAGGATATTGTTGTACTAATATATACTCCCTTCCACTCATAAAAAAAAAAATATTTTTCATTTTCGTCCATCTTATAAAAATATGACATTTCCGTTTATAGAAAGTTATCTCAATTTATTATCTCTATATATCAGTTATTTACAACTCATATCATCATTAAAAACAATAATATAATAAGGGTCTCACTATCCACTAAACTATTTTAACTATCATTCCCCTCTTCTCTCTTACTTTACCAATTTTATCTTAATTCACGTGGCATATCAAATGTTCATGTTTTTATTGGGGGGAGAGTATATCGTGTTGGATCTTAATTGGTTATTTTTTAATCACATGGCTTAATTTAGTAAAATATAAATATGTGTCATGCATTGTTAATAAACTTCGTGCTTAAAATCTTTTAACTCGATCTACTTCAAGAGTTATCATGTTATGTGTGTAGGGATCAGATAACTCGGGATTCACTAATTACCGGGACCTCTTTTATTGCAATTGATCTGAGATGGCTAATCTCAGAGTTACAAGCCAAGATACAATGCATACAATCGAACTATACAATCTACAGATGCTACAAGATACAAAGAGAACCCTAGCACTAATCAGAATCCTTGACCGGTTCTGATTCCATAGCTAAATCCTTGAATCTTGACCTGCACACTCAAGTAGAACAGTTAATAACATAAGAAATCAGATCCTAAAGGATCTGCAACAAGGAATGACAAACAAGATAGAAACCGCGGGACTATGGCTCAGGTTGCACCAGCAACTTCACACAGGCCAAGAACCTCCTCTATCTTCACCAAAAGTCACAAGGGAGCACAGCGAGACAAACTAGACCCCAAACCCTAGGAGTCTACCGTTTGCTACTTTGCACCGGCCACCTCTCACACGAAATCACAATCACAACTCAGAATCACCTCCGTAAGATCTAGAGGTCACAGATCTCTCAACGCACAAGGAATCGCCAGAAGATCTT